>NW_028221395.1:0-53164 GCF_014529385.1 Adiantum capillus-veneris | reverse complement strand
AATTGTCACCTATTACGGGTCACCGCGGCATTGCTACCACCTTGAAAGGGGTAGAGAGATACTTCTTTTGGCCGAGACTCAAGAAGGATGTGGACGATTTTGTACGCAGTTGCTTGGTATGCCACAAGGTCAAGTTTGACAGGCATAAAGCACAGGGATTGTTAAAGCCTTTTCCCATACCCACCCGCTTATGGGAAAGTATTGCAATGGATTTCATTTTTGATCTCCCGAGAACACAAAGTGGTCACGATGGTATCTGGACTGTCATTGACATATTTAGCAAACAAGCTCATTTCATTCCAGTGAAGAAAACAGTCAAGCCGGATCACCTAGCGAGACTGTTTGTGGCCCAGATCTCCAGACTACATGGCATGCCTGAGACGATTGTCTTCGACAAGGACCCCAGATTCACGAGTTTGTTTTGGAAGGCTATTTGGGAGAACATTGGCACATGGTTGCAGCTCTCGTCATCTTTCAACCTGCAGGTTGATTGCCAATTCAGTGGTACTAGATTTATTGAAGTCTTACATCTCGGATCAGAAGACTCAATGGGAAAAGTATTTACCTTTGGTGGAATTTGCCTACAATAACACGATACATTCTTCGACGGGGAAGGCGCCATTTGAGATTATTGAAGGTGCTACGAAGGTTCCACCCTTCCTAAGCACAAAAGGTAAGATTTTTGAAGCTGATGAGTACACGCGTGAATTGGACACGGCTTTTGCCAAGGTCCGTGAGGCTTTGCAGAAATCTCAAGAAAGACAAAAAATGGCAACAGATCGCCATCGTCGTGATTTGAAATTGAAGGAGAACGATTGGGTGCTCTTACGTTTTGAGAAGGCACGCCTGAGAAAGAAAAAGGGAAAGAGAGGCTTTTTCCAAAGCTTAGTATGCGATACTATGGACCTTTCCATATCTCCGAAAAGATAAATGATGTCTCCTTTCGACTGAAGCTGCCTGATACTTGGAGAATTCACAATGCTTTTCATGTGAGTCTCTTGAAGCCTTTTAAAGGCGATGTGCCCGAAGATGGGGAGCCTGATGAGCAACCCGAAGTGGAAGAAAACGAGGAGATCCTTGTTCCATAAAGACAGAAAGATTAAGGGTAAAGTGATAAGGCGATTCTTGGTTAATTCAAGAACTATCCTGCATTGGATGGGAAGTGGATGGAGGAGGACCTAGCAGATACTCCTCAGATTGTGAATCTTTACCTTGAAGCATTTGGATTAGCATAGTCTATTCTAGATGGAATCCCGAACTCAGCTTGGACGGAATCTGGTGCAGTGGGTATGCACAAGAGGGGAGTTGCTCCGCTCCTTTGTCAACAGATTGCCTCGATTTTTGATACTAAAGTCATTGATGTCTCTTTGAGTTTCAGGGATACTGTGAGTTGACAGTATTCTGTTGCATGACTTTATGAACTGGAATTCTCGATAATATGATACTGATTTGTTCTTGACTTGTTTAAGTGCAGGAATTGATAGACAAAATGACTGCAGCATTTTGGTCTGAATGATCTTGATAGACATGGTTGCAATAGGGATTAGTCAATCGGGCATCTATGAGGTCCTGAGTGGATCTAGATGCGATTGCTAATTGCGTTGCCGATAAATCTCTAATTGTGTTGCCTATAAATCATGGTCTGAGATCCGAATGAATTTGTGAATGTGATTTGTCATGTGATGTCCTGTGATGTCGTGTGATGTGACTGTCGATTGATACATGTGGTAGATGTGTTTTTCCTAGTGCGTCGGTACTAACAGTCAGTGTTTGCTAAGACAATTTATGGCCTCTGTCTATTTTGCAGGCGTAATCGAGGGCGATTACAATGCTTTCAAGAGGGGGGTGTGCCACACACCAACTGGTGACGTGGCTGCCCAGTACACACACACCCTCTCTTCGGCATGGAACAGTCTCGGAATGCTGACGTGGCATTGCCGTACTACCCCCGCATTTCACGTCGGAGATCATGGACTGCTGATGTGGCATGCCGTACAAAAGACCGCTTTTTGCGGCGTAGTTTACGGCAGCAACTGGCGTAGCTTTTGGACCTGCTTTTTCCTATGCAAATTAGCAAGGGAGAGAGAGAACTTTATTTAATTGCTTTATTTGCCAAGTAGTGGCTTGAGAGAGAAAAAAAAAAAAAGAAAGCTTTATTTATTGAATGCTTTTGGAACAGCTTTCGGGGCTTTGCTTTTGCCATCCCTTGTAACTCTTTATAAGTGTAGTTGGCCTCACTTCTCAGAGCATTTGGACGTAGCGTCACGGATTGCTGACGTGGCATGCCGTACAAAAGCCCGCTATTTGCGGTGCAGTTTACGGCAGCAACCGACGTAGCTTTTGGACTTGCTTTTTCCTACGCAAATTAGCAAGGGAGAGAGAAAACTTTATTTAATTGCTTTATTTGCCAAGCAGTGGCTTGAGAGAGAACAAAAAAAAAGAAAGCTTTATTTATCGAATGCTTTTGGGACAGCTTTCGGGGCTCTACTTTTGGCATCCCTTGTAACTCTTATAAGTGTAGTTGGCCTCTCACTTCTCAGAGCATTTGGACGCAGAGTCTGAGAGTGAGACCCAACCACTAAGTGTACTTTGTGCAACAGACTGAAAGGGGCGCCAGTCTTTGGGGCCTATATCTCTAGGCATGGAACTCCGCTGGGCTGTGTCGAATCAACTGTGAACTGTGAACTATTTTGAAGTGAATTCCCGTCGTGTCGCGGTAGAATCTTCACTTGGAGTGTCGAAGTCTGTTACAAGCAACCACGGCATACATCAAAGAACCACAGGCTGATTCATAAGAGATGCTTTTCATAGCATGGGTAGCTGCATTATCTTTTGGGCAATCATGCTTGCTAAGCCTCAAGGCTCAGAACTTCATAGCGCCGTGTCGACTCTCCTCTCTCTCTCTCTCTCTATTTAAGTTTAGATATTTGCTGATTTTGTTTGTGTGTTGCTATTGATTTCTTGCTTGGACTGTCCAAGCCTGTAATAGTGGTATGAGAGCTCTGAATGATTCTTCTTCTACGGAGGTTCCGATCCTTTCTGAAGCTTACAACGGTTCTCGCGGAGAATCTGACATAGACGACACCCCTCCGATCTTTGGTCTACAAGGAGACGAAGAAAGGCTGAGTCCCAGTGTGGGAAACAGAGAAATCGATGGAGATTTTGGCAAATTTCCAATAGGGAATCTCGATAGAGCGGAGTACAAACGTCAATTGTAGGTTGACACTGTTGGAATTAGGGTTGCAGAGAAACGCACACAGCTTGGAGAAGACGAAGGAAGCTCAAAGCACACAATAGAGAGTGTGTTACTTAGTGTGCAATGGAAAGATAGATAGCCCTAGAGTGATGGGCGTATATACAATGCTCGGGGGAAAAAACCTCCTAAAGAGGGAAAAAATGCCCTGGCGGTCCTAGTGTGTTCATACACATCACTACCACATGTATATGGTAACAAATCCCCCTGGAGTGATGCGGTGAACGAGAGCTGGCACATGAGTAAAGGGAACTGCCATGCCCTGAGGACATGATCAGTCCACAAAGGGGAGTAAGCCCAAAGATTTGCAGAAAGCTTCAAGCTTCTCACGAGACAATGCCTTTGTGAAAAGATCTGCAAGGTTATCCTGTGTTGGCACATAAGCCAAGCTGATCTCTCCTGCTGAGAGCCTCTCCCTGACATAATAGTAATGCACCTCAATGTGCTTTGTGCGAGCATGAAAAACTGGGTTCCTCGCAACTGCCAATGCGCTCTAAGTGTTGTCAGTGTAGATAGTGTTGGTAGTGTCCTGTCCAACACCCAAATCAGCCATAAGGCGTCTGAGCCATACACACTCAACCGTAGCTGTGAAGACTGCCTTGTACTCAGCCTCACAACTCGAAGTGGCCACAGTAGGTTGCTTCTTGCTCAACCATGATATACATGAACTGCCAAGCATGAAACAAAAAACCACTTGTGGACACTCTCGTGTCAAAACAACCAGCCCAATCTGAGTCCGAAAAAGCATGTAAGTCTGGCGGCAATGATCCCCCCTTGGGATAAAACAAGCCAAGATGTAAAGTGCCACTAAGGTAGCGGAAAATCCTCTTGACAGCCTGCCAATGCTTAGACCTTGGGCTATGCATAAATCTGCTGACCTGTGAGACTGCAAACTGAATATCCGCCTCGTGTTGCATACATAAATGAGGCAGCCAACAACAGTTTGGTAAAGAGTGACATTAGCAGGATCGCCAGCATCATGTAGACTCAACTTCAAACATGTTTCCATGGGAGTGGCAATAGGTTTGCAATCCTCAAGTCCAAACTTACATAGCAATGTCTCTATGTAACTTTTCTGACACAAGGCAATACCACCATCACACTGCTGAAACTGTATACCCAAGTAATGATGCAACAGCCCCAAATCTTTCATCTTGAAAGTAGCATTCAAATCAACCTTAAATTCAGCAATATGTCTCTCATTTGGTCCAGTGATCAGCAAATCATCAACATAAAGAACCACAATGAGAAGTACATCACCCTCACGCTTTACATACAATGTGCTTTCTGTTGGACTGTTACGAAAGCCTTGTTTGACCAAATGAGTGTCAGCTTTCTCATACCAAGCACGAGGAGATTGCTTCAACCCATACAAAGCCTTGTTACATTTGCACACTTTGTCCTCTTGTCCTTTTATGACAAAACCGCGAGGCTGCGTTACATAAACTTCCTCAAATATGTCACCATTCAAGAAAGCAGTAACAATGTCTGATTGATGTACATCCCAACCAAAATGAGCTGCCAATGCACATAGAAAACGCACAGTAGTCATACGACAAGTGGGAGCAAAAGTCTCTTCATAATCTATGCCTTTTTGCTGTGCATAACCCTTTGCAACAAGTCGAGCCTTATGGCGATCAATCTCACCATCCGGCTTGCATTTCAACTTGTAAACCCACTTCGTACCAATGGCCTTTTTGCCAGGAGGCAAATCACATAAAGTCCATGTGTCATTTTCTATAAGTGCATCATATTCTGATTGCATGGCAGCCATCCAATTTTCTAAATTCTGTGCTTCATCAAAAGACAGAGGCTCCTCAACATCATGTAAACTAAACACAGCCAAAGCATAACAATCTGATGCATAAGATGCATGGCGAGAGCCTGAACGAGTACGACTAGACAAAGGTGCATCCAATTTACTGTCACGCAAAGTGTGCACCAACCATTTTGGCATACCTCTAGCCTGCTCATTTTCAGCCCTTTCCACATCAAGTACATCATGTACATCTGCATCAGTAATAGGTTGATCTAAAACATTTTCAGAAACCCCCATAGGCTGTACATTTGCCTCATTGGAACTTACATTCGTATTTCCACCATTGAAAAGAGGCAACAAAGTGTCATAAATGTCCTGTGAGCTTAATTACTGTCTCTAGTACATGACAGCAAGGGGTGAACAGAATCTTCCACAAACACTACATCCCGTGAAACCAGAATACGTTTTGTTTGCAGATGATACAACTTGTAACCTTTGCTTTCAGCACTATAACCAACAAAAATACATTTGACAGCCTTATCATCCAATTTTCTGCGCTGCACTTGTGGCACCAAAGCATATGCCAAACATCCAAAAACACGCACGTGCTCAATAGAAGGCTTTTTATCATGCCATGCTTCATATGGAGTAATAGACTGCAAAGCTTTCGTAGGACACCTGTTAAGTACATAAGTGGCACACATGATGGCCTCAAGCCAAAAAGAATGCGGCAAAGCTTGACTTTTGACCATACATCGTGCCATTTCCGTCAATGACCTGTTTTTCCTCTCAACAACATCATTTTTCCTCTCAACAACATCATCCCACGACTAGCCAGAAATGCATTAAATTCATGAGACATATACTCCCCCCCTCGATCGGAACGGAGGGTGTCCATAGTACATTTCGAGACATTTTCAGCCATAGCCAGAAATTGTTTGAAGCACATAAAAACTTCGGACTTCACTTTAAGCGGAAATACCCATGCATGCCTGGAGTGATCATCAATGAAAGTCACGAAGTACAGGTAATTGCCCAAGGACGGAGTTTGCATGGGCCCACAAACATCACTATGCACAAGCTGTAACCTGCATGTGGTCCGAACTGAACCATCCTTTGGAAATTTAGAACGCTGCATCTTACCCAAAATACAGCCTTCACAAACATGTTTGACAGGTGCTTCAAGAGGCGGCAAAGAAGCAACCATATCAGATTTCTGCAAACGCAGCAAACTGGCAAAATTCAGATGACCAAAACGTGCATGCCAAAGTTTTGCATTTGAAATAGCCCTTGAATCTGCAACAGCATTTGCAAAATTTTGTCCACACTTGTCATACAAAGTGAGCTTATACAGCCCACGGCACAAAAGGCCAGATGTAACAATTTCATCACCAAAACTGAGATCATGAACTGTACATCTGTCATCCACAAATTTGACTACAAGTCCAAGTCTAGCAAGTGCAGATACAGATAAGAGATTCTTCTTGATCCCAGTTAAATAAAGTGCATCAACAAGTGTGAAGAAACTGCCATTAGCAGCAGTGAGCACAATCTTTCCAACTCCCTGAACTGGATAAGAGGCGTTGTTGGCACAAGTGAATTCCCATGAGGGACAGACTCGAGAGAGGTAAACAATTCACGATGTGAGGTAATGTGCTTTGTAGCACCACTGTCGAAATACCACACATGTGAATCTGCAGCAACTGACAAGCATGCATCATGGACAGCAGGATTGTAAGTGCACTCTGCGCTAAAAGCCCATTCTGCATCAACATCAGCAACACAGGATCCTTTCACAGAAGACTCAACAATGGCTGCATTTGTAGTGGAACCAGCATTTGCAGTGGAACCACCTCTTTCTTCTTAGCCTCTTTGGCCTTCAACTTAGGACACGACTTGATCAAGTGATCATTGGCTTTACAATAATGGCAACTCATCTTCTTTTTGCCCTTATCACCAGAATTTCCAGACGAATTGTTGCCAGCAGAAGCATTAGGAACATAATTTTTGCCACTCGCAGCAGAACCACAAGAAGTGGCTGCATTGCTGTTACCACCCTTTCTTTGAGAAGCAATAAAAGCCTGTTCAACTGCACGCTGTCTAGTCCTGTTTTTTCTGGAAAGTGACTCTTGCAACAGCAATGTGCATAATGCATCAAACTTGACAACTTCTGGATTTCCTTGGGTCATAAGTCTCCAAGTACTAGCAAAAGTCTGGTAAGAATCTGGTAAGGCATCAAGAACAGTCTGCAGAAGGGAACTGTCTGAAATAACTTCACCTGCAGAAATAAGTTGCTCATTGATATCCTTGACACTGGCAAGGAAAGTGTCCATATCATCTTCCTCATGCATAATCTTCGACTCCAGCTCTTTACACAGCAAAGAAATTTTAGCTTCATTGCGGCTTGCATAAAGACCTGCTAGAATATCCCAAGCTTGTTTTGTAGATTTTGCTGAACGGATGTGAGGAACAATGGTGCGCTTCACAGACAACGCAATCAATGCATGAGCCTGCGCATCCTTAACATCCCAACGAGCTTGTTCTGCCGTAGGCAAAACAACTCTAACAGCTGCAATCCTTGCAGCAAGACCTGCAACATCCTCAACATCGCCTACATCCTCAGAACCAGGACGTACATCAATGCCCTGCACAATGTTCCAGACACCCTTTGACACAAGAACATGTTGCATCATATAAGCCCACATAGGGTAGTTGTCCCCATCCAACCTGTCCTCAGCAGCAAACATCTTGAACACATCTGTGTTGTTGTTGTCAGCCATGGTAAATGCTGCACCTAATGTGAAAACTGCCCGAAAATAGGAGAAACGGAGCGGGAACAACCTGTGCTATATAGCACAAACCGTTGAAGACTATAAGTCACCTGTTATGCAGAAAACGGCACTGACAAAAATTCTGCACAAAATGACGAAATAGCCTGTGCAGTACTGCCTGTAGTGGAAACGGAGGCCGAAATGAGCCCAAATAAAAAATCTGAGCAGACCAAGCTCTTACCCAAGTATTTGTCGACTTGCGAACGCTCGCCAAACCTCACTGAAATCAGAGAAAGTGAGTAGGCGTGTGCTGGAGCAGCTGGCGACTAAGCCCGGGAGGACATGACCTGCTCTGATACCAATTGTTGGAATTAGGGTTGCAGAGAAACGCACACAGCTTGGAGAAGACGAAGGAAGCTCAAAGCACACAATAGAGAGTGTGTTACTTAGTGTGCAATGGAAAGATAGATAGCCCTAGAGTGATGGGCGTATATACAATGCTCGGGGGGAAAAACCTCCTAAAGAGGGAAAAAATGCCCCGGCGGTCCTAGTGTGTTCACACACATCACTACCACATGTATATGGTAACAGACACATGTGTGAAAAGATTGATCAAGTACTCCCAAGATCCAAAATATGTGAATCACCTGAAGGATTACTGATTGATGAGATTCACGTGAGATGGTGAGTGGCCGTCGATTCTTCTCTCAAGACGGTAAGGAAGCAGAAAGAAAAACAAATTTCAGAAAAGCATAAATTGTACTCGGAGAAAGAGTTTGACAAAGCTCTTGAAAAGAAGAGAGAGTAGTTGATGAAAGGCTTAAAGCACTCTCGAGAGTAGAGGAAATTAGTGGATTTCCCCGGTTGTTTGGGCCGGAAGTCAACTTTCGAGGTGGTGAACAGATCCAAGAAGCATGTTTGTTTTGGGGATGACCCAAATTTTTCTTCATCTTGAGAGAGTTCCAATAGTTCGTCGTCCTCTAGTTCCAAAGAGGATGAGATAAAGCGGAAGCAGCAGAGAAATAGCTAGAAAAGCAAATTTTGGAAAAAGTCTAGAAGGCATAGGGAGCCAACTAGCAATTCAACAGAGGAGACTTCATCCTGAGTGGACAGTTTAGACAGTGGAAACCGGTTGTAGGTCCTAGGAATTGTGGCAATAAGCTATAGAAAAATTGTAGACAACCAACAGTTTATATTGTTTGATAAATTGATCTGTTATTGTTAACCAAGCAAATGGTGAAATTTATGACATGCCCTTGATACCACAAAGATATAAAACCACAATGATTTGTGTAAGTTTGTTATGGTCCTGTTGAAGAAAAAAATCATTGGAGCGCCAAAGCTTGATTTTTGATGTGCATAAATTCGGACCATTCAAGGAGGGGCCCATCATATCACTGAAGCTACTTGACAATTTGTCTGTATTTGTGGTCTTTGGAGTGTACGTTTGGTGCATTGATGTTCTTATTGAATTGAGAACTGCTGTTTATTTGGATTAAAAAGTCGCATTTGCAGATAATTACATTCAGCAATCAAAAGTCAATTGAATTTTTTTTGTCAGGTCTCAGCCATGGGGCTAGGTTGCATGGGGTTATCTTCGGCATATCACCCAATTCCAACTGAAGAACAGGGGATCAATCTTATTAAGCATGCATATGAGCAGGGGGTGACCTTTTTTGACACTGCTGACATGTATGGTCCCTTTACAAATGAGGTTTTAGTTGGGAAGGTAAAAATTACTCTCTTTTTTTTGAAATTTCTTTTAGATTGAGCTGCAAGTTGATCAAATTTTTTATATGTTTTCATGACCCTTTTTTGTGATGTATAAGCTTTGCTGGACTTATGTTGACACTTTTTTTGGATGCAAGACTGTGCTCGCTTGTTTTTCCCTGGTTTGAAATGCCATGAGTTTTTGATTACTAGTATTTGGAAATGTATTTGATGCATGTTTTCTTTTCTTTGAGGTGCTGTGTTGTCTTTGAATAGTGTCTCTTGTATTCATTCAGGCTCTGAAGCAGTTACCCCGTGAGAAAATCCAGCTTGCTACAAAGTTTGGAAATGTATTTGAAAATGGGGACCTGGTGGTGAAAGGAAGCAAAGACTATGCTCGTAAAGCATGCGAAGATAGTTTGAGAAGGCTGGATGTAGAATATATTGATCTCTACTATCAACATCGCATTGATACTACAGTGCCCATCGAAGAGACGGTTAGAATTCAGCAATTCTGAAGTTTCTAATCTTATGGCTCAGGGCTGTGTTAATTATGTGGAAATCATTGTTACGCTTGTTGGGCTTTGTTTGATTCAGGGGTAAGTTCAAACAGGTATCAAATAATACAAATCTAGCTATTGAATAATGTTACTTCATCCATGCTAACAAAATTCAGCCCCAAAGTTTTTAATTACAAGCTCCTAGGTGTCATGTCAGTTTTAGCCAGTGAAGCGGGACTTGATGAGGATATTTTTGTTCTTGGCTTTCTTTAAGAAGCCTTAGAGGAGAAGAGATTTATGTGGACATTTGAAAATTTTATTATTTCACTTAGTGATTGGACCTACCCTTCCATGTGAATAGTTAAAATTTTCTTTTGTTTAGCTTGTCAATTCATGGGTCTTTTCATTTCACACCCTTAGATGACTTGATTTTACTTTCCTTTAATTCTTTTAGAATGCCAACATGAACCTTCACCTTTTTACTATGAGTATGGTGATCCTTGTCAATATTTAAATGACCATGGAGGCGGAAGCTCACTCTAAACAGTGTAAGCAAGAACAGTGTGATCAGGCGGGGTATTAGGGCTACAGTTTTTGCGTCCAGGTCAAAGATGCAAATGACCAAAGTGTCCATTTGCTGAGGCAAGATACTCTCTTTTACTTGGAAGGAGTAAAAGAGTATACGAGAGCTTAGGAAATGGTGGAGCAGCCTTGTCACATCACCTGAACAAGCTCCTCCTTAGTTGGATACTTGGTCGATGTATGACCAATCTCTAAACAAGTATAACACGTTTCTTGCTTGTAACACTCTTATCTTCTTTTCCAGTGTCATCTGAGGCTCACTAGACTGCTTCCTCTTGACAAACTTCTTTACCTTTGTCTTATCCTTCTTCGACTATTTATCCTCCTCTCTCTAGGGGTTCAGAATTTTTTCTCTAATCCTGATTCTCTTTTTAGACAGTTGTTTTTTCTCTGAAACATGTGTAGTTTCCTCTCTCTAGAAATCCTGGATTCCTGGTAGATTCTCTCTTCTCTGAAATACAACCTTTAAAAGAAAAATCACAAAACATGGAGATTGAAAACGTTGAGTTTGTGGAGGGTTGTTGCATGTTCTCTTTTTCCTCAATTTCAAGATGGACAGGCATTAGATGAGGCAGAGTCCTTGATTGATAAACTCAATGGCTTCTAGGCAAGTGTAGCCACAATACGACATCATCATTGTATTCAAATCTTTGATCTTATATGGAAGTAGGTTGTTGACGGACGCATGTCAAAATATCTTTCTGTAACTGATGACGGTTTCAAGAATTTACACAAATATTGTGTAACCAGGGGGTCCACCTGGCACCTCAAAATATGTAAGTGTAGCTTGTGAGTTCACCCGGGGGTTTTTCTATTTCAAAGAGTTATAGACGAGGGGTTAAAAAATGAAAGTTCTTAAAAAGTTACAGGTTGTTGAAACCAAAGGGGTCTTTAATTTCATGGTGAAGTGTTACAGACGAGGGATCTTTAACTCTATTTCAAAGAGTTAAAGACGAGGGGTTAAAAAATGGAAGTTCTTAAAAAGTAGGTTTATGAAACCAAAGGGGTCTTTAATTTCACGGTGAAGTGTTACAGACGAGGGGTCTTTAACTCTATTTCAAAGAGTTATAGACGAGGGGTTAAAAAATGAAAGTTCTTAAGAAGTTACAGGTTTATGAAACCAAAGGGGTCTTTAATTTCATGGTGAAGTGTGTGTGTAGAGGGGTTTTATAAATACCTCTTGAATGCATGTGCTAAAGGTATTTTTGAAATGTGGACCCCCGGGGTTGTGTTGAGGACTTATTAATTTGGATGTGAAAAACAGATGTATGAACTCAAAAAGATGGTGGAAGAAGGAAAAATAAAGTATATAGGTTTATCTGAGGCAAGCCCTGATTCCCTTCGGAGAGCTCATGCTGTTCATCCAATAAGTGCAGTACAGCTTGAGTGGTCTTTGTGGACCAGGGATGTGGAAGAAGATATTGTTCCTTTGTGTAGGTAATTTACTATATTTTTGGTTCTCCTTAATAAGCTTGTATAATTGGTGTTCTTGTTTTCCTAACTACATGGAGGGGGTTATCAGAATGTCTTAATGCTGTCATGAGTATGTGCCCCTAAATTTTAAAATTGCCATTTTAAACAGAATCTCTCTCTCTCTCTCTCTCTCTCTCTCTCTCTCTCTCTCTCTCTCTGTCTCAGTAGATGGGCAGAGAGACAGGGCATATGGGCTTTAGGACAGGCTGGCTTCAGGAAGGGACTCTCTACTCTTGATCATATACTGACGCTCAGAGCTATCATTGAGGAGGGTAGAGCGCATGGCTGGAGGATCTACTGTAGCTTTGTGGATTTCCGCAAAGCCTTTGACACGGTCCCTAGAGCCAGGTTGGTGCACAGATTACATGAGCTGGGTGTGCCCACAGAGCTGATTTGGGGGATTATGGCCCTGTACAGGACAGTCATGGGACAGGTACGCACTCCAGAGGGTATGTCTGGTCTAGTTCACTCCACCATTGGGGTGAAACAGGGATGCCCACTTTCCCCTACTCTCTTTGGGATGTACATTGATGAGGTTTCAGACTACATAGAGAGGGACGGTGGAAGCGGAGCACAGTTGGCGGGCACATGGATTTCCTTGCTGTTATATGCGGATGATATTGTCTTGATTTCTGATTCTCCAGAGGGGATGCAGCGTCATCTGGATGCTTTACATAATTTTGCTCACGATAGTGGTATGTCTGTAAACCTTAGCAAGACTAAGGTTATGGTGTTTAACACCACACCACAGTGGGTCAGACGGTCAGCTCCTGCATTTACTTATGGCCATCAGCCAGTGGAGTATACAGATGCATACACATACCTGGGGGTGGTCTTTAGCGGCCCAGGGTTTTCTTTGAGGAGAGCAGCAGAGATGAGACTGACAAGAGCACATACAGCTTTGGGGAGATTAGAGAGGATGTGTTCACAGATCCAATTTCAAGAACCTCGTACAAAGCTTTGGCTCTTCGATACCTTAGTGACCTCAGCCATACTATATGGAGTTCAGATATGGGGCCCTTCTGTGGCTCATAGCAGTCGCCCTAGTAGTACTGATGGGTGGAGATGCATGGAGAGACCTCTGGTTTCCATGATTTCGCGGATGATTAGAGCCAAAGCCTCAGTACCACATGAGATTATCCGCGCAGAGCTGGCTGCCCCCCCGCTGGTGGTAGAGGCACTAACTAGATCAGTCTCCTTTTTACATAGCATCTGGGAGCTCCCCAGAGACAGGTATGCACGTTTAGCACTGGAGTCTTCTTGGCAGCTGGCTTCACAGGGAGATACAGCATGTTGGTATGCACAGATGACCTCTTGGTTCCAGATTCATGGTTTTAGCATAGACAGGCTACCACCCTTCCAGTATTCGTTGGATGCACCCTCCTTGTCCCTTACTCGGACAGAGGTTAGCAGACTCATCAGACAGGATGTGACTCAGCTGGATACCAGGAGGACTTGGATAGAGCCGACCCATGAGCTTGGCACGAAGATGTCTTTCTACAGGGAGCATCTTCTCCAGCTCACAGAGGACGGTTTTGTGACTAGACCTAGCTACATGGACACACACTTGTCATATGGCTTACGATGTGTCATTGGTCAGATATGCACATCTTCTCATCAGCTGGAGATTGAGGTGGGTAGATTTAGCAGAGTACCAACAGAGGCCAGGATATGTCAGTTATGCCACTTGGAGCCAGAGACAGAGCTGCACTATATATGCCATTGCCCAGTTTACTATGAGATACGAGGCCGTTTTCATTGCCTCTTTAGGGATGGTTTTGGGCCACTATCTCGAGTTTTTTTTTTTTTTTGAGAAAAAGATCCTTCTATTAGTTAATGAAAACTGCCCATAGGGCTACATCCACCTCTGCAAGAGAGGGCTACAACAAGCATGGTGGGGAGACTCTCCCAATGAAAAAACAGCATATGTACAATGGGGCTGAATCAAGAGATGGGAGGAGGGAAAAGCCACACAGGTGGACAGTAGTGCCATCTGAGCACCCCCTGGACCATGGGGTAGAACGGCCCAGGGCGCCAGAGTTGAAGGAAAGCCTCGCGGCGCTCCCGCATGCGGTCGGAGCTGCCCTGTAGTCCCTCAAGCTGTCCTCTGAGAGTATGGATCAGCTCTAGCCAAAAGTCACGAACAGTCTCTGCTGGTGGTACAAGGCGAGCCTCAAAGATGCGGAAACAACGGGCCCGCCAGATGAACCAGAGAGCTAGGCCGCTGATGAGCTCCCAACACTCCGCTCTCTCACTGCTCCACTCCTGTGGAGTAAGGTCTGTAGCAGCCTGGAGTGTAGGTCGACCCCCCTGTATCACTATCATCCTGCTGGTGGAAGATAGCTCAAACTGAAGTGCCGGGCCCGTGAGGGTGGACCAAGCCGCTGCCCCCCAAGTGTACTGTCGAGCCGTGGAGAGGGCAGGCATCAGCCGAAGAACTCGTAGCCACACCTGCTGGGCCGAGGGACAGTCCCAAAGACAGTGACGCTGACTCTCCACCAACTGGTCACAGGCTGTACATGCGGCCGAGAGACCACTATGTACAAGCCAGCTCCCTACTGCTGTGGCTCTGTGTGCAACCAACCACTGGAACAAGGTGACGCGCCTCGGCTGTCTGGAGTCCCACAGCCTCTGCCAAAAAGCTGCCAAGAACTCAACTGTGAGACCCTCCTCCTGCCAATGACGTGCTGCAGCGGGGCGGGCCTCACTCTGTGCTGCAAGTATATGACGTCCAAGCCGAACAGTGTACTGAAAGAAAGGGACTCCTGGGCGGTCTGCAGAAGAGAATGGGTCCCTCCATAGCCACTCAACAGGATCCCACTGTACTCGTGCCAGTGGACAACACTCCCAAGCCCATAGCCTCCAGTGTCCTGTCTCAAGAGCTGCTGGGTCAGGGTCTATGACGCAAGTCCTCCCACAGATGCCCACAACTCGGATCCTCTGGAAACAACACTCTGCTACCTGCGGGGCCTCTACTGCAACTCTCTGTAGTCGTCCCCCACCCTGAAGCTCGAAGAACAGGGCTGGGACAGTCTCTGAGCAAGCCCTGATTGAAATGAGAACCTCCAGTTGTGTGAAGGCTCCCATCCACCGGGGTGCTACTGGCTCGAGAGGCGTGAGCCAGTCAGCTGGAACTGACTCTGAGATGTCCTGACACATGCTCTGAACCCCTCTCATGCCCTGTAGCTGGACAACCTGCACCTCCTCTGACAAACCTGTGAACTCTAGCCAGTCACCTAGAGAGCGCGCTGGAACTGCTGCCATGGGACCCCAAGAAACATGAGGCCTACTCCCAACCAAGTGGCCTTGTTGAGTGCTAACCATGGGGTTCCAGACGAGGGGCTGCCGTAGGCGCTCCTCCGTGCACGTCGGCTGTCTCTGCTCTAGGCCACGCCGTAATAGCTCCCAAGAACGAAGCAGACTCACAGCGAATCGGTCCTCCAGTCTCGTGCTCAAACCAACTCGACGCAACTCTGTAAAGATCCATCTGGTCGAAGGTTGCCAAGGGCCTCCTGACTGAGGCACCCTGGCACGAAGCCTCTGCAACAAGAACTCCTTCCAGGGCTCCTCGCCTGGAAGAAGTCCTCTAACGACGAACTTCCCAAGAAGGGCTCTGCTCTGTTGTGCTGGATCAATGATCCCAAGCCCTCCCTGAGAACAAGGAAGTGTGATGACCGACCAAGCCACCTTGGCTCGGGCAATCTGAGTGTGGCGACCTGACCAAAGGAAGTTCTTGATCAGCCTCTGTACCTGGCTGATGCAAGAACTCGAGAAGATCCAGCAAGAAGTGATGTACCACATAGTCGCCAACAACACCTGATTGGCAACTACTACTCTACCAGCCAGCGAAAGTCGGGCTGAGCTCCAATGTAACAGCTTTCTCCTGATGGACAGGAGAAGAGGAGCAATTTGCTGCTCGGGGGACAAATCCAAACCAACCTGACAACCCAAGTACCGAATTGCAGTCCCTGGAGGAATCCACCTGAAACCCTCTCCTGGCATCCAATCTGGCACAGGAGCACTACCAACCGAGAAAGCCACTGTCTTTCTCCAGTTGATCAGTGCGCCCGATGCACAGCAGAAGGTCTCCAAAGCCTGCCCACATCTGTGTAAATTGGCCTCCTGGCCCTCTAAGTACAAGGCTGAGTCGTCGGCAAACTCAGCGTCCAGAAGCTCATCTCCCCGTAGAGGGAGTGCTAAGCCCCTCAAACCAACCTGCTGTGACACCAAAAATCTGCTCATCGCCTCCGCATAGAACAGAAAGAGAAAGGGGGCAAGAGGACAACCCTGTCTGACCGATCGTGTGAGCATGAAGCGCTCACCTCTACCTCCTGCCAAAAGCACCTGACTGTGAGCCTGTCTGTACAAAGCTGACACCCCTCTGATCCAAGCCTCTGAGAAGCCCATCCTGCGTAGCGTGCCCTCTAGAAAGTCCCAGTCGACTCTGTCGTATGCCTTCTCAAAATCGAGAAGAAGAATCACAAGGTCCTCCCCACGGAGCCGTGCAAGGGCAGAAGCCTCCCAAAAAGTGAAGATGTTGTCAAGGATACTGCGTTCCTTGACAAAACCTGTCTGAGTCCCATGTATAAGGCTCTCCAAAAGTGGCTGAATCCTCAAACTCAGAGCCTTGGCAAGAATTTTGTAGGCTGAGTTGAGAATGGTGATGGGGCGCCACTGTCGAATCTCATCCAAGGAGCCACCCTCCTTTGGAATGAGGTAAATCAGGCCCTCACTCATACTATCCGGCATCACTCCTGTGTGTAGAATGTACTGAAAGGCACTACAAAGATCTGGGCCAAGCAGGTCCCAGTACTCCAAGAAGAAGCTGGGAGTCAGCCCATCCTCACCTGGACAGCTACCACGAGGGAGGGCCCTAAGAGCCGTGTGCAGCTCCTCAAGCTGAAGAGGTAACTCAAGCCTCTGCCGCATCTCCTTAGTCACAAGACAGGGCATCTGTGCCCAAACCTGCTCCCTGCATGCATCCTGTCTCTCTGACTTGGGCTCAGCCGACAGTAGCTCACGGTAAAAGTCAGTAGCGACTGCACGCATATCCTCAGGCTCACAAACAACTGACCCATCGGGTCTCCTCAACTGATTGACCTTGGCATGCGAGTGCCGAGGTCCCATTGTCTCAAAAAAACCACCTGTCACCCTGTCACCCACCTGAGTCCACTGAGATGCCTGTCGATGAAAGGCAAACTCATGGCGCCTCTCCTCTGTGCAAGCAAGCTCCTGTCGAGCCTGCTGTAACTGCTCCTCCAACCATGGACTGTCTGGATGCTGCTCCTGCATCCTCTGTAGTGAAGCAATGCCTCGTCTGAGACGCTGCTGCTCCTCTCTCGCTGCAGCCCGTCGAGCTTGAGACTCCTGGAGAAAGAAGTGGCTAAGCTGAGCTAGGCCTGAGGCCACTCTGTCTGCAGGTGGAGCCTGGCTGTCCATGCCCTCTGTCCATAGAGCCTCGACCCTCTCTCTGAGTGCTGAGTCCAACAAGACCCGCTCTGGGATGCGAAGCATCGTGCTCCCACTCCTCTGCCTATCTGCCACTGTGAGAATCACTGGTGCATGGTCCGAGAAGGATGTCCCTGCCAGGATGCCCACTGATCCCCCCAAGTCACTGAAGTGGTCACTAGTGTAGAAGCGATCTATGCGCGATAGATTCACTCCTCCCACTCTGCGGTCCAATCTAGAGAAGGCAAGACTCTGTGGAGGCCTCACAAAGCCAGAATGCTGCCATGTATCCGAGACCCTCAGCGTCATACAAAACCTCTCCCAAGCTGCTAACTCGACTCCATGCACAGTAGCATGGCTGCCTCCGATCCTGTCAGAAGGGTCCTCCAACATGTTGAAGTCCCCTCCTACACACCACTGGTCAACCTGTGGCAAAGACTCAACAATCTGTGACCAAAACTCTGCACGAGCACTCGCCACATTGGGCGCATAGATGTTCAGGAAACCCACAAGGCTACCCTGAACCTGCATAGTAATCCACTGAGCCCTGCCTGGTACAATAATCCCTCTGCCCACAATGGCCTGCTGTAGTGAGTCCGCAATAGTCATACATACCCCACCCTGGATGCCTCCAGGTCCAAAAGCAGCTGACCAAAAGGTATCATAGCGTCCACGCAAAATCTGACCACATCGCCGAATGCGGCTCTCAGACAAATGGTGCTCCTGAAGCATAAGGAGATCAATCTCTCCTCCCACAAGGCAACGCTGAAGCTCCTGACGCAATCGGCCCCGCTGTCGCTGAAACTGGGGCCCACCTAGTCCCTGCACGTTCCACGAGACGATCCTCATGGGGAGCGAGAGAGAACAGATGCTGCCGCAGCAGCAAGACGAGCTATCTTCGAAGCAGGCTTGGATGGGGAGTAATCCGCATCCGAGCGTCCTCTAGATAGGCGAGACTGCAGTGAGTGCCTGGTCCAAGCCCAAGCAGAGCGAGCCGTGCGTAAAGCAACCTCCTCTGTCCAGGAGTCCTCATGAATGAATACATAGCAAGGCAAACACTGCGTATCAGCAAAAAAGTACACCACAATGTGTCTACATCCTGTTGAGTCTGGGGGTGTCACCGCAAACTTGGCCAGTGGCCACAACGTCTGCAGCAAATCTGTAACGCCAAGTTCTCCCATGTGGTGAGAGAACTCGAGAACCTGTGTATGCAACCATCCCACCACTGAGTCGAGGGACCACTCTGTCTCAGTCCTGCCACAGAGGGGGAAGGAGAAACCAACTGCTGAGTCCAAGGCCTCTGTCCCCCTAGCGGCGAGGAACAAAGCGTGGACTCTGAAGCAGGCTGCCTCGTGGTCTGCTGCGGAGTCGCCAAGAAAACGAGTAAACCCGTAATCGAAGAAATCCCAGCGGCGTCGGAGGTCAATGCTCGTCAAACCACGCGGGATAGCTGCAAGAGAAGATGTCTGAATCTGCAGAGGGGGCCGCATGAAGGGCTGACCCTCTCTCGCTAGGCGACTCGTGGCAAAGGCGCTGCCAAGAGATCTCCTAGCCGCCGGCGAGGGTCCAATCTCATGAGCCGACTGAGGTACTGAAGCAGGAGGAGGGGGAGAAGGGGCTGGGGGGGGCGGGGGAGAGGAGAAGCGGGGTGGGGCGGCAGAGACATGGGGGGGGCGAGGTGGGGGGTGAGCGGTAGCAGAGGGCGGGGGAGGGCATGAGGAGGAGGAGGGGAGATCGGAAGGCGGAGCGGCTGGCGAGGGTGAAGCGGAGGTGGAGGCTGGCGAAGGAGGCTCCTCCTGCTCAAGAGGCCCAAAGCGGTTCCCCGTGGGAACCCACTGCTGCTGAGTAGGCACCTGGGGGCCACTCTGAGTGCCAGGCTGTCGCTGTGGCCCTTGGCGTCGACGGCCACGGGCCTGCTGCCACCCCTTCTCCGCTGGAGCCCCAGGCTCGGATGGTGGCGCTGAATCTGTGCTCTGTGTCGCTGGCTGTGGCTGCGGCCCAGCCTTGGCAGGTTGGGGCTGAGGCTGGGGTGCGGGTCGTGGTCTCCTCCGTGGACAGGCCTTCGCTAGGTGGCCCATCTGTCTGCAAATGAAGCACTGGTTCGGGAGACCCGAGTACTCCACACTCTGTCGAAACCAACCCCCACTCACCCGAGGCAGAAGGATGACCTTCGGGAGCGTGTGGGTATCTCTGACCAAAACTCGAACTGAAGGGATGCCAGCCGCCTTGGCAGCTACTGATGCTGCTGTACGAGGTGTCTCCAGGACTGTCCCGATGGCGGAGCCAATCCTGGAGAGAAGTGGAAGGTACTCCCTCCGTAAACCCGGAAAGCAGATTGAGATGGGGATGTCTGCCTCCTCTACTAGCACATCCGAAGTCGGGTCAAAACCATGTCGCCACTGTCGAAAGTGGGCGCGTGATGCTCAGATGGCCAGTGAACTCATAGCAATGACCTTGGAGGCCATCTCGGAAGTCTCGAACTCAATCTGGTAGTACCCCCGTCCGAGAATCTGGACATCCAAGATCTTGCCCACCTCTGCGAGAAGGCGGGCCTGGAGAAGGTCTTGCAGCTCTCCTCTGCTAGGTCGAGTGCCGAGAACCTTGCAGATGACCGAAGTCGCCTGCAAGCGCTCTACCTCTGCGGCAAGGCTAGCTTGCTCTGTCGGCGAAAGAGCAAGTCGAATGGTGGGCTCAGTGGGGTCGGGCGAGGGGGCTTCAGGCGAGTCCCTCTGTGGCGAAGCTGGAGCCTCCATCTGTGTCTACTGCTGTGGCGTAAGAAGAGGACGACGGGAGGATGCTGCAGAAGGGCGCGCAAACACTGCTCCAAGGAGTTGGAACAGATGCCGAGAGTGCCGAAACTGCAGGGAGCAACCGAGGCGGGGGCCCAAATTGATGGGTGAACGGGCCGAGACGGGGGGGGGGGGGGGGGGGGGGGGGGGGATAAAGCGGGTTTGGGCTAAGGGATGAGGGCGTGAGGCGGTAGCATGGGATGAGGCTGAGGGCGGGTGGCGGCAGCAGGGGGCTGAGGGCGGGCAGAAAGGCTGGAACAGGGCAGCGCGAGGGGGGGGGCAGCGGGGGCAGAGGGCAGGCGGGAGGGACAGCAGGCGGGGGGCAGCGGGGGCTGAGGGCAGCACGAGGAGGACAGCGGGCAGCACGTGAGGGAGGGAGGGAGTGGAGGGGGGGGGGGGGGGGGGGGGAGGAGGCGATGGCGATGGCGCAGCGGGAGAGTACAGCAGCAGCGAGCTCACTATCTCGAGTTATGAGGTACCAGGATCAGAGATGCCTTGGGCTATTCTTGCTAGAGCTGCGCAGACACAGAGAGAGTCTCTTGAGGAGATCAGATAGGGGGAGACAGTCCCAGAGGGAGATCACTGATTTCTTTCGTGTGGAGACGCGCCAGTCAGAGGAGCAGGATCCAGAGCAGCCTCCAAGTCCAGGACCTACCTGCACTAGAGGTATACTGATTGACAGGGCCATGGAGCTTGGGAGATCTAGACGCCCGCGATTGCGAGGATCATCACTGCATCGACGGAGGATTCATCAGAGGATCAGGATCATTCTAGCACGATATGGGAGACGCCCAGCTAGAGTGCTTACTATGGAGGACATTGATGAGATTCGCCAGCGGCCGATGCTGGACATCTTGGGACCCTGATGTGCAGATGCTCCCTCACCCTCAGTTTCTTTATGTGCATGAGTTTGTATCATGGATTATTGTACTGGCTAGAGAGTCTCTAGTCAATGCCCCCCCCCCCCTCCCCAGCTTGTCACTACAGCTTTCAGTCTAGTTTTTCTTTCATAGTTTTTTCATCTTTTCAGTTCTACAGACAGTGTATCAGATACACCATTTTGTAACCGTGATGGTCTCATAGGTCATTTTGGTCTTTTGTAGACGTAAATATATCATTTCATTTCATTTCATTTTCTCTCTCTCTCTCTCTCTCTCTCTCTCTCTCTCTCTCTCTCTCTCTCTCATGCAGAACTGGTAGAGCTGAGAGCTCTTTCTCTATCTGAAAACAGTAGTGGGGGCCAAACCAGCAGTGACGAGGTCCTTGCTCCAGTGACAAGGTCCTTGACGACCGTGTTTCCCTGCCGGGTGCTGGAGATGCCATTAGTGTTGGGCATATAACAGCGGTGAACAAGATGGGTGCAACAAGGCGTGCATGCGACATGTCAGGAGCGTGGCTAGGCTTCTGGATGAGAATTCCAAGGGCTCTCTCTCTCTCTCTCTCTCTCTCTCTCTCTCTCTCTCTCTCTCTCTCTCTCATGGATTTAGTATGGACAGACTACCCCCTTTCCAGTACTTGCTGGATGCACCCTTCTTGTCCCTCACATGGACCGAGATTACCCGCCTTTTAAGAGAGAATTTGATTCAGCTAGACACCAAGAGGACATGGACAGAGCCAACACGAGAGCTTGGCATGAAGATGGCTTTCTACAGAGAGCGTCTTTTGCTCACATAGGATGGGTATGTGATTAGACCTGCCTATATGGACACTCATTTATCCCATGGGATACAATGTGCTATTGGTGAGATGCGCACATCATCGCATCAGCTAGAGATTGAGACTGGCAGATTTAGGAGAGTACCAACAAAGGCCAGGATTTGCCAGTTGTGTCATATAGAGCCAGAGATAGAGTTACATCACATATGTCATTTTCCGGTATACTATGAGATACGAGGCTGCTTTCATTGTCTATTCAGAGAGGGCTTTGAACCAGTGGCTAGATTCATGAGATATCAGGATCAGAGATGCCTCGGGTGGCTTTTGCTAGAGCTGCGTAGACACAGGGAGAGTATCTTGAGGAGATTAGACAGTGGGAGCCATTCAAAGAGGGAGATCACAGACTTCTTTCAACAAAGACTCGATGAGCTAGCTTTACACAAACCTGAGAGTCCACCTATATTAGAGGTATATTGCATGACAGAGCCATTGAGCTTGGGAGAGCTCGACGCCCACATCTACAATGGCCACCACGACGTCGGCAAAGGCTCCATCAGAGGATCAGGACTATTCTAGCACGGCATGGGAGACGTCCAATATGACTATTTACAGAGGCGGATATTGATTCTGCGACCAATGCAGTACATCCTTGGACAACGCCCGATACCGGGCATCCTCGGACATTGATGTTCATTTAGCTTTTATTTTACTTCATTTTATTTTGTACCCAGACATTGTATTAGATCCACCAAGATTGTATCAGATTGGTCTCATAGGTCATTTTGGCCTTTTGAAGACGTTTAATATAACATTTCATTTCTCCATACATTCAGGTAGATCAGGAGCAGAGCATGTTTTACACTAGTAGGCGAGTGAGTCGAGGTCATTGACTCATATGTATACTTGGGATCACTTTTACAGCTACTACAGGATGATTCTCTATGGCTACTGCAGCTAGAGATAGGATTACACGAGGATATGCGGCACTCACGATGCTAGAGCACCGATGCCACCAGACATATTCTCAAGAGAGCACCAAGGGGTAGCTATTCGACACACTAGTAACCCCTCTCTCATGTATGCAACACCAATTTGGGCACCGGGCCTTACAGGTTCCTAGTGGACACGGGTTGAGAGACCAGAGATCATTATGCTATTTGGCTTGATATGCGAGAAACCCTCCATAGCACATGACATCATTACAGCAGAGCTAGCTGTACCACCCATGCTAGTGGAGGCTCTTTTTCTGATAGTATGTTTTATTCAGAGAGTACGACAGCTCCCCTCGACAGATTATCATACCGAGCACTTTGAGGCATCCCGATAGCTGGGGGAGACTAGAGAGAATAGATCATGGTATGCTGAAATGACACAATTGTAGCACACACGACTTGGATATAGAGGAGCTACCATCCTATGACCCAGACTGACCATTCATCCACCTCTCCCATGAGGAGAGGAATCGAGTCCTCAGACAAGATCTTTGGTAGTTATATATCAGGAAGACATGGATCACATCGAGACAGCCTCTTCCATCAAAGATGTTGTACTACAGGGATCATTTCATGACCATCTTGGAGGACGACTTCATTCTGAAGCCTAGATACATGGATTTCTACATGTCCCACAATGCTAGAGTAGCCATTGGGTAGCTCATAATTTCAAGATTTTAGATTGAGATAGGGAGAGCATCTCACACTCCCAAAGAGCAACGGATTTGTGGAGTTTGCACTATGTTTGCAGCTGTTGAGCTTACCATGACATACGGAGTCGCTACACTGCCTTATTTACAGGAAAGCCCACACTCAGAGACCTATGGACTCTAGAGATCAGAGATAGTTGGGGCGCTTCCTCTTTCAGAGAGACAGAGATTTTTTATTGTAGTCACTTGGTGAAGGTAGACAGTCTCAACTTACAGACTTTTTCCATCGAGCAACTCCAGTACCACCTGTCATTACCGCACCGAGGGGAGTCACTCTACAATAAGCAAATGGGGTTTGATCTAGGAGATAGCCTAGAGTGGTGGGATATCGTGCTCGATGAGCACACCAGAGAGAGATTCACGAGATTCGGACACAGCATGAGCAGGCCAGATAGAGAGATATACAACGAGCATTCTCTGGGCTTTTCTTGCCTTATCCACTTATGCATTATATCCTACAACCCTTGTTTGGTAGCAGATGGAGCTCGTTTTGCATGTCATGGTTGTACTCCCTTAGCATATAGTTTCACATTTACTAGAGATAGAGCTTCATCCCCTCATACTTGCACATATACTCACCCCACCTCTAAAGAGATTATCGTGGCAACCTCTAGCAGTTTGTATCATTTTTTATTTTTAGCACTGAAATCCTTTTTGGACTATCCAAAGGATACACACATGTATATGGTTTTGTCAAGTCGGCCTCTAGAAGACGTTAATAAAGCTCCCGGTTTGTGTGTGTGTGTGTGTGTGGCATGGATACTCCAAGCGAGAAATCAATAGCAATACACACACAAAAACTGCTAAATCATTGAACTTAACGAGAGAGATAGATTTAATTATCGTCCACGGAGGTCAGATATGACCTATGTGACCAAAACAAAACATTACATCCGTTCTTGAGGGGTGGAGGCGTTAGATACATATCAGTTAGGGACTGAGGGTCCATTAAAGAGGAAGGAAAAAGGGTAGGAACAAGATCAAAATCAAAACCTAAGCGGTGTCAGGTGGAGGGGGAGCTGGCTTGGAAGTTCAAAACTCCTGAATGATGGCTTCACCACCAGGGTAGACTGCCCATTTACCTCGTTTATGAGCTTCATGCATCTTCTTGAGCTCGCTTGCTTTATGCTTGAGTTGGTTTGTAGTCAATTCCTCGGCAATCCAAAGCTTTGTTCCCTTGAGGTGGTAGGATTGGCGTAGGAGCCTTGTTGTTCTTCTTTGTTTTTGAAAGTGAGGATGCATTGGCTAGATGGTACATGCCTATGCGTGTCGTCGATCCAAGAGACAATGTCGGGCTCGATGATTATTGGTTGAAGAGTGTCATTGAGCTTGGTGATGGCTTCTTCAAGGGTGTCCTCCTTGGTGCACCATGGTGAGGAGAGTCCTCCAATTCTAATCTTGAGGGCAAGGGATTCTTGTAGGCAGCATTCTTGTAAGGCTGCTTGGATTTCACTGTCGATCTTCTTATGCGCTTCTGCATTGGCTTCTTGCTGAGCCGCCTTGACAGTCTCATTGAGAGAAGCTTCAACTTCGTGTTTTTTTGCGAGTAGAGTTTCATTCTCCTTTGCCTCATCCTCGAGCTTACCCAAACGTTCTTTAATTGTAACATTCTTCAAAACAAGTGCTTGGATCTGAGCCTCTAGGGCCGTGATCCTCGCGTCCTGGCGAGCGGCGGGATCCTTCCTGGGTGCAGCACCCACAGCAAGAAAACTCTTGCGCATGATGGGGGTCGGCGTGTTGAAGGAAGACATGACTCGAGTGGACCTTGACTGTAAAAACCCTTGAAGCTTGGCTGTGTGCAAACCTGTGGGACACCGTTCTTGCGGCTTTTCAAATCGACGAAGCTCTCTGTGCAAAGCTGTGGGACACCGTCACAATGACTTTCAACTTGAAATTAAATCAGGCAGTGCATCATGGCAGAAGAAACACAACAATTGTAGTTCGCGAAGTGTGCAAACCCAATCCACAGCTCGCTCGGCTTATCGTGAGTAATGGTGCAGTTGCAGCCCTTTTGGAAAATGTGAAAAACTTATGGATGTGAACGTCTACCTGGTATTCTGGCTGAGGGCATATTGAAATTTGTGGTGGCGCAACTAGCAAAGGTGCTGTCGAACGACGCAGATGCGCGGACAAGGTTTGTGGCATTCGGAGAGTTTGAGAGCTCCAAAAGCTGGAGCGTGGCAGGGAGCTGTAACTTGTACAGATGCACATTTGGGCACAAGTAATCAATGATACGACACCATCTCTGCGCGCTCGGTGCCTGTCCGCTTCTCCCTCCCTATCTTGTCTGCTGTGTTTGTAATTCTACATTTCGCATGATTGAGAGAGAGAGAGAGAGAGAGAGAGAGAGAGAGAGAGAGAGAGAGAGAGAGAGAGAGAGAGAGAGAGAGAGAGAGAGAGTGCGAGTCAGGCGGAGTGTGTAGAGGTTATAGTTGGGGAATGTCGGCAGTTCTTGATTCGGCAAAGTAGAAACGCGGTAAAGTGTGCTGGTTAAGGGGCAGGGCAGTGGCTTAACGCCTCCCAAGGGCAGCCCCCGCCCAGGGGAAGGCTCAGAGGGCTGGAGAGGAAGGTGGTGCTACACAAAGAAACACTGAGCTAGAGAGAGAGAGAGAGAGAGAGAGAGAGAGAGAGAGAGAGAGAGAGAGAGAGAGAGAGAGAGAGAGAGAGAGAGAGAGAGTCGACCGGCACGGCGGAGTTCCGAGCCAAGACGCATTGGCCCCAAAGACTGGTGCCCCTTTTGGTATTTCTTTATTATTATGCTTGCGAAGTACAACTCCCGAGGGTCCAACTCTCTCCAAGACTCTGCATCTAGATGTTCTATGGAAAGAGTGTCCCCAAGGGCAAGTATAAACGTACAAGGGTTGCTCAAAAGCAGAGCCCCAAAAGCATTAGATCCCAAAAGCATCTGCTCAAAAAGCACATGCAAAACTGTCAAATCTGCCAGAAGTGTAAATCATGAAAATCCGTACAATACCACGTCAGCACTTTCAATGTAAATCATGGAATTCAGTATAGCGTGCCACGTCAACGTGTGAGTGCGTTTTACAGATCTCAGCTAGAGATCAAGCTTTTGATTTTTAGGGTTTTAGGCTCCTTTGCCGGTGCTCCATAAGTTCTTTAAGTTGGTGGTTTAGAGATTTTAAAATCCCTAACCCCTTTTTAGGCCCCTCGGCCACAACTTCTTCACGGTTCTTCTAGGTTATATTTCTCTTGTCCACTCAACCATTTCTCTTCTAGTTGGACACGCCACATCATCACTTTGTGACATTCCCCCCTCTTGAAAGAATTGTAACCGCCCTCGATTATGCCTGCAAAACAGTTAAAGAAAAGAAACTTTCTTTAATAGACACTAACTCTATGTGTTCATGTACCGGACTCCACCGATCCAGTACTTCTACAAAGACATCAGTCATTGATCAATCACACGTCTGTTGAGGGCCGCATATACAAATTCTTAGCATTGTAACCATTTAGCAATCACATCCAGACCGCACTGATCTTTTTACGGACGTCTTGATCCACTAAATCTTGTTACTATCATATTCATATCCTTTCTTTTCGCATTTCAACCAAGAAAATCATGCCCATGCCCACAAGACAATACATCCACATAGCATGCAGTTCACAAAATCACACTCTTAGTTCACACTGAATACTTTCACTCATTCAATGTAGACATCTCATTCCATACAGAACTCTTCATGCACCTAGATTACTATGCAACCATCTCATCCTTCCGGAACTCTTGATGCACTCGTAACAATATTTAGTCATCTCATCCAGATAGACATCCTGATGCACTAGGATCTCATTCAGTTCACATTCACTTAGCCATCACATCTAGATCTCGTTGATCTCTACAAATGTCTAGATGCAATAAGTTCAATTCATACATCAGATATATATGTTTCGAACAATACACACATGAAAGAGCACATGCCTTCGGTTCAATTAAGGAAATTTTCAATTCAATGTACATATATTCATAAAGTCATTCCACAAAATCAGCCCGTATGTATCCGTAAAATCTCAAAGATAATTTAGTGACTTAATTCAATCTAGGCAATTTGTGACAAAGGAGTGGAGTGGCCCTTTTCTTGTGCAGTCTGCACGACACCAAATTTAACGTGCTGATTCATCAATAACTTTTGCCATAGGCATTGCTAATAATTCAAAAGCTTCAAGGTACAACTCTCTCATTTGCGATGTTCTCCTCCTCCACCCACTTTGCATCGAGGGCCAAAAGGTACCCTTGACCAAATTATCTGGTGGACCTAGCTTACCTTTTTGTTCTTTTCTTGTGCCTTGTGACCTGCTGGTAGCCCTGTTAGCCTCCCCTGTCCTGTGGCACCTCATTCTGAATCGTCTAAATTCTCTGATGAACCATCAGCTGACTCCCCTGCTTAGTCGGAACCCTTAGATGCACTATCATCTGATTCCCTTTCTTCTCCGGAATCCTTTGATAAACTTGCATTTGGTTCCCTTGGTTTGTCAAAACCCTCGGGTGCACTATCATTTGATTCCCTTACTTCTTCGGAATCCTCTTATGAACTTTCATCCGGTTCCCTTGGTTCTCTCTCTTCACTGGAAGACTCTTGCCCTATTGAGGTGGACACTGGCTTGTCCGTGGGATAAGTCAATGAGCCGACATGCATTCCAAAATCTTGCTTGGCATGCCCCACAAGTCACTGAATAGAGTCAGACTTCTGTTGTAGACAATAGTGTCGAATCTCTTTTGGCAAACCACAGCAAAACCGCTCAATTTGATTCCTCAAAGTGACCATCCGAAACGAGGAGACTGGCAAAAATGTATCCCAAAACCTCTAGCAGTAGTCATCTAATGTGTCTTTCTTAGTCATTCTCAGACGATGCCAAGCCGTGATGACATCTTCTTCATATTCTTCTGATATCCAAGTTGAAGTGAAAATTCTCTCGAATTTTACCCACCTCATAGGTGCTTCTCTGCGTAACAACAGAGTAGACCACCATGTCTGTGCATTTCTTTTCAAGTAAGATGCCGCCCTTCACATCTTGAAGCGTTCCGAGAACCGACCATCTAAGAAGGCGACATCAAACTGTTGTATAAACTCAAGGGACCCCCATCCTTGAACTCCTTGGTCTTCTTGACCATTTGTTCACCCTCAAAAGAGGACGAGCTCTCCTTCTCTGATGGCCTCCCATGACTTTTAGATTTTTTCAAAAATCTGCTTTTTTGGCTCTTCTCACTTTTTTTGGCTTTTTCTCCACTTCTTCCGCCTTTTCTCATCCTCTCTGGGACTAGAGGATGAAAAACTCTCTTAAGACGAAGAAAAAATTGAGTCATCCTCAAAACGAAACGCTTCTTGGATCTGCTCACGACCTTGAATGTTGCCTTCCAACCCAAATAATTGGGGAAATCCACGGATTTCTACTTTTTCTGAGAGTGCTTTAAGCCTTTCATTAACTGGTTCAGCTTCTTTTCAAGAGCTTTGTCAAAATCTTTCTGCGAGTACAATTTCCGTTTTCTGCACTCCACTTTTCTTTCAGCTTCCTTCTCGCCTTGTGAATCTCGTCGACCGAGTAATTCTTCAGATGCTTCACATATTTCTGGTTTCTGGAGTACTAGATAAATCTTTTTACACATGTGTCAACCTGCAGTTGACGTTTGTACTTCGCTTTGGCAAAATTCCGTGCCGGAAATTCTCTGGTTGGTTTCTTCAGTTCCCATATTGGGTTTCATCTTTTCTTCATCTCCTTGTCGTCTTTGTTAGATTCTCCGCGAGAACCCATGTGTGCTGCAGAAAGGATCGTATCCTCCGTAGAAGAAGAATCTTTCTCAGTTCCGATACCACTGTTACAAGCTTGGACACAGATATTTTCAGGATACAGCCAGATATGCGAGATTGGCCCTTGAGTTTTCTAGAAAGTTAGCTCTGATACCTCTGTTACAAGCTTGGACACAGAGAGACAGAGACTGGATACCACTGTAACAGCTAATGGACTTAATTTTTAGGATACAGCCAGTAGGGACAGTGTTGACATCTTCTAGAAGCTATTTTTTTGGTGTTGACAATACTCTAGACGATTTATTCATTATAATGGAAAACAGGTTTCTACTGAATACGTTGGGGATAAACATGCCTAATGCTACAGTAGTATTATGGACCATTGAGAAGCACAATTTTTTGACATCAGAAGAATCTACCCAGATGCTCATCTACCAAAAGGCACAGTACTTTAGAACACATTACTTTGTGAAAAACTCTTGTTGCAAAGCATGGCTGAAACTTCCTGTCTATGGTGACGGCGAAGCGAGACTAGACAAATGCTATAGCAAGAATACCAGGAGGTGTGGAGGAAAGGTGTAATTATCATTCAATGTATCTGATGGAAAGATATGCACTCAATCTTGTTGACAAGACATCTAATAGGACATTCTAAAGGAGTTAAAACTTCGGCCTCTTTATTGATATATGACTCTTAAACAGGTAAAAGATACATCCCCAGGCTCCAGCTGCAAAAGCATTTCTAAATTGTATGCTTCCATGATTCAGACCTCTTGCATTTCCAAATTGTATGCTTCCATGATTCAGTCCTCTTGCATTTCCCAATCATATGCTTCCATTTCTCTTTACAATCATTGAATACCCTCAACAACTCTTTGTTTTTTCTTTGGGCTCTTCCCAACTCCTCACATTAATATCTCTAGATGTCCTCATATTAATATTAACACTGAACTGTGCCACGAGGCATAACATAATGTAACAATTCTTTGATACTGAAAGAGAGATTATAATTGACTCAATATGGAAAGATTAGCCGAGCATGGTAGCTCGGGGCTATGGATTTCACACTATGGGGAGATAATTGAGTGTAGCCCCCCCCCTCCCCCCCCCCCCCCCCCCCCCCCCCCCCCCCAACACCCCTCGAAAAAAAAAGAGCTGCATTTTGAAGCCACTTATGTTACACTGGAGAAAAGGCATTGTTACCACTGGCAGAGAGCTGGGCATTGGGATTGTAGTATATAGTCCACTGGGCCGTGGATTCTTTTCCGGAAAGGCATCAACCGAACAACTCTCTGCTGCAGATAGAAGACAGGTAAGGAGTGAGCTTATTGTGCATCTCAATGGGCTTCTTTTTTAAGATTATTTTTATATTAATAAATTTATTGGGCCAGGCTCAACATCCGCGGTTTCAGAAAGAAAACCTTGAGAAAAACAAGGTCTTCTTTGAGCGTCTATCGAAATTGGCTGAGAAGCATGGCTGTACACCAGGGCAACTTGCTCTTGCATGGCTGTTGCACCAGGCGGATGTAGTGCCCATTCCAGGTAAGAGTTTTCGTATTTCCAGAGTGCTTTCTCGTACAGACGGCAAACTTGCTCTTTCTGAAGCACATAGTCAATGGCCAGGAACATCGAAGATTACGAATCTTGAAGAGAACTTGGGCGCTCTTAACGTGAAGCTCTCACAAGAAGATATAAAAGAAATTGCTGCCGCTGTACCTGTTGACGAGGTTGCCGGATTGAGATACCCTGACAAACACTACCGACATACATATAAGTTTGCCAATACCCCCCCTTGGCAAGCATAAGACACAAAACATAAGGTTTGAATGCTGCTCCTTTGCTCAAGTTCTATCTGTAATGGGCATTTGCTACATTTTCGAGCAATGCCTGCAGTGAATTGAGGTAAGATTTACTGCATTCTTAAATCAAGGATAATGAACTTTATATGGTGCAAGTCTTATCTTGCATTGTACATAAGAGGGGTATTTTTGTAATTTCTGTAAATTTCAAGGGTATTTTGGTATTTTTTTCCTTATTATTATGAGATGATTATTATCTTTTTGGGGGTGCCAAAGTTCTATCAACATTTGGTCATGAAGTAATGTTGTAAGTCTTTGAGATTCGGAAATGTGTGAGGAATGCCATTGTAGATGGAAGTTTTGCATATGATTTTTGAGCTTTATATTTGCCTTTTTTCAGATGTTTGGCTAGGTTTGTAATTCTTATTTCAATTTTCTCTTTTGGATTCCGCAGATATCTGCTTGGTTCTTGGCTATGGAAGGGCGTCCCTTAGTGTTATAATTCCTTGAAAAATGTAGGCTTGTCTTGTGTTTGCATGCCTGGGGTTTGTGCTATGGTTATGGCTAAGAACAATGTGCTGCTAAAAACATGCCAACATTTGTTAAATAAGTTCCTCATTTGCGGTACGATACCATCTTCTTGCAGCAGTTTGGGACATAACTTTAAGCATTTGTGTTTTCAATCCAAGAATTAAAGGTCGTGTAAGGCTTGCACTCACTTGGTGTAGGAGTAGAAGTGAGAGAGAGAGAGAGAGAGAGAGAGAAGAGAGAGAGAGAGAGAGAGAGAGAGAGAGTAAAATTGTCCTTGAAGGTCAAATATGGCCTTATGGGATCAAATAAAAACATGTTGCATCTATGTTTGAGCCGATCAACGACTTCAATTCTTGAAGAATGTGGATATGAGGGTGGCCATTGAGAGTGCACAATTTGGTTGGGAAAGAAAGGTATGTTTGAATTGTTATGGGTAAGGAAAGCAAGCGTGAATGTGATAAAAAAATGACCACACATGCAAAGGGCATAGTGTCCACACAGGAAGGGACTCTCTCCCATGCCCAATGGTTCGTGTCACATCAAGGGAGTGGGAGTTGAGTTGGATATGGTGCAGATTGTAGGGAAGGATATAGGCTCAAGCATGTATGGTGAGTATGGTTTTCTCTCTCATTAAAGAACATGCTTTTGTAATTGGGGCAATGTGGGCGGTGTATTGCATTCATAAAGTTCAAGCCTCCTATTATCACATGCAATGATTTCATTGGTGTTACAGGAAAATCTTATTCACTGTTGTGTTGTGAAGCAATTGTGTTGCACTCCATCTTCGAAACCACTTCTTGATGTCTTGCATCCATGCTAAGCTCAATATTTTTCTTGTATGAGATTTTGAACTTTGTCTCAACCATAGTATCCTAGAGAGTCCTACATTCTTTCAACAATCAAAACAAAGTAATTAAAAGACAACCAACATGATTGCAATAGCGCCAAACTGTGCATACGAGGCAATGATTTGGTGCATAACTCTTCCTGATCAAGGATCAAAGTGCGATATGGTATCACACCAAATTTGGAGTATAGTTGGGATACCTTGCTTCAAAAAGAGGCCAACTCAAAGGATAGATAAGGCGATAAGAGTACTAATGGTTAAGGCTTTGGAATCATGGTTGCTACCTTCACTTCCAAAAGCATGTAGGATTCAAAGTGAGGGCCTTAGAAGAAATGTTAAAAGTAGTATTTCTAGGTCGAGGATGGATGGCACATCAATTTTGGAGCATAAAACCCTTGCTTAAAAAGAGGTCAACTCAATGTAGATAAGGTGAGACGACTACTAATGGTGGAAAAGGCTTGGGAATCATGGTTGCTACCCTTAGTTCCAAAGCATGCATAGGTGGTTCAAAGTGAGCGCTACAGAAGAAATGCTTGAAGTGGTCGACAATGGATGGCGTAATGTCAATGCTACAAAGAACTATTGTACACTCCCCATATCTTCTATAGGTTAGACAGAGTTACAAATGCAAGTACTACTTTACAACATATCTATTTACTTGCTTCGTATACAATCCGATGAAGTTGATGTGGAGGGATACAAATCATCTCTATTATGTGCTCCCACAACTCCCTCCATGCCCATTACTAGTGGACACGTTGATCATGGTGTTATGACTTTCAGGAACTTGCTTGTCCATCGTGTTTGTGAACATTAAAGCTCCACGCCTCACATCTCCTGGGACAGCTATAAATAAAATATTAATAGGATTTGTACATTCCCAATATACCTACCACATTTAACATCCACAACAGTTCCAATGATTTGCACCTCTCATGCTTTGTACTTGTAACAGTGTGTTGTGCAAACAAAAAATATTCCTCTTACACATTCAAAAATCCCAAAGGTACCACACTGCTGAAGATGTTGGTTTGCCACGCTCAACTAGTAGGGCACTACGACTGTACAAGTTTTTCACACCCTTACTTAAAAAGAGACTTCGTTTTTCTTGACATACCTAAGGATGAATCCTTTCCCAAGCCAATATTTAAGTTTTCAAGAAATTGAACTGATGGTCCACTGCAGAATCAGCTTGTTCGGGTATGAATAGAATGGTGTGATTGCTCCTTCCTATTTTTGACACCCCAAAAGGTTCCTTTTTGTCCTTGTCGGTTTTCAAGCACTCAACCTCTACTAGATATACCTCCAATAAAAAAAAAAAAAGCTCCCAATAAAGTTCCTTTCAACCGCTTGCAATACCATTTTCAAGTTTTACATAAAAAATAACCTTTGGAAACAGAACAATAGGAAGACATAGAGATGGAAAGAGCTTTCCAGAAACAAAACAGCTCAAAGCATTTTTTCTCTAGGATACGGTCACCCTGGATCGAAAAACTGCCAAGTCGCTTTCTTGTATTGTTAATCTCAGTCACAGTTTCTGGTTTTTGCCTGCAACAATATCTTGAAGCAGTTAATCTCAGAGCAAAACAGCACATTCAAAACTAACAGGGCCACAATAAGCAAGTTGTAAATTGAACCTTTCTTGCACACTCTTATCTTCGGTCAAAGAGCTGGACACCACATCTGGCATTTGTCCAGACTCCACCTGAATTTTTAAAAGATCAAGGAAAGATCAGCAAGACATCTTTGACAAAATTGTGGAAGCCTTGGTGTGAAATTAAAAAGGCTTACAGCAACACTTCCAGCCTTTGCCTTTTTCTTTGAAGCATCATCGACGGTACTTGTATGAGCACAATCTCTACAAAATTTGTTTTTGTTAAGTATCAGTAAGATTTGACAACTTTGTAATAAACAATCCATGAGAAGGCAATCTCCTCCACCATTACCTGCTCCGTTTCTGTCCAGGCTGGGAGCTTCGAGCAATGCCTGCCAGAGAATCAAGATATGTTTCAATCATATCTTTCAAACGCATGTGAGAAACAAATACAACATGTAACAAACATTGCTTGACCAGAAAAGAGACGGCAAGAGAGGAGGACTACTTGTCCTTTTACTAAATGAAATCCTACAAGCTCCTTTTTCAAACTGCAAGAAACCAGAACACTCTAGGCCCTTCATCCATTTTTAGCTTCTCACAATACACAAGATTGTTGGATAAAATAAATCGGAGTGGGGAGCAGAAAATGCAGAGGAGAGCGTGAAACAATGTATCTCCTGCTGTCTGGTCTGCTCATGTCATAATCGGATCTTCAGGATGGATCATGGCCCTGTAATGTACTCTCTGGGCCTAATATCCTGAAGCTATGGGACGTCTCTGGGCTAAATGGTGAGAGTGGGTCGTACTGAAAAGGTGGGAACCACTCTATACCACGAGGATGTGTGCTGAACCACCGCATCCTCCATGCATACCATGATCTAGTCCAGGTGCCTAGATTGCTGCTTCATACATGTGAGAGAGAGATGAAATGATATATTAACGTCTATAAAAGGCCAAAATGACCTGTGAGACCAATGCGTTACAAACTTGTAAATCTGGTACCGTGTCTGAGTACAGAAAAGAAATACATAAAAGAGATACTAAGATGAATCTAAAAGTGCTACTCTCACTTGCCTCTGCCAGCTGCCTAGATGCCTTGAGCTCTCTACGAAAGTCTGTCCTGGCATTGGCAATGTGGCAAGTTCCAATCTAATAGTGTCATGTGGGAAAGAGGGTCTGCAACGAACGATGCAGGAGATTCATCATCATGACATGTGGTCTCTCAATCTGTGAACCTACTAGCTGGAACGATATGGAGTATGTGTGATCACAGAGAGAGAGAAATGAAATGAAATGAAATGAAATGTTATATTAACGTCTTCAAAAGGCCATAATGACCTATGAGACCCGAAAGTTACAAAGTGGTGGATCTGATACAAAGTCAGAGTAACAAAATAGCCTAATAACAGTACAAAACAAAGATATCTACTATGGGGGCCTAAGTTGGTCGATGTGAGCCAAGCATAAGACTAAGCGGGAAAATTTGGGTGGCTTGTTGGGATGGCTGAATCACAAGAGATCTAGCATCGGTCGTTGGCGAATCTCATCAATTTCCTCCATGGTTAGTAGTCTGACCGGGCGTCGTGCATGCCTGGCCAGCGTGCTCCGAATTTTCTGTCGTAGAACCCGTCGATGCTGTGTAGTTCTTCGCAGTCGTGAGAGAGAGAGAGAGAGAGAGAGAGAGAGAGAGAGAGAGAGATGACATGAAATGTTATATTAACGTCTTCAAAAGGCCAAAGTGACCTATGAGACCAAAAAGTTACAATGTGGTGGATCTGATACAAGTTATATTAACGTCTTTAAAAGGCCAAAGTGACCTATAAGACCAAAAAGTTACAATGTGGTGGATCTGATACAATAACAAAATAAAAATACTATGAAATCCTAAGCTGTTAGATGTGAACTAAGCAGCTAGCTGGGATTGTGTAGGATATGAGTTGGAGGGGGGTGTGAGGTGAATGGGGGGCTAATACAACACAATGCGGATGTATCCTCAAAAAGCACTAAATCACAGGAGATCCAGCATCGGTCGCTGGCAGATCTCATCAATGTCCTCCATGGTCAGTAGTCTGACCGGGCGTCGTGCCTGTCAAGCCAAAGTGATCCAAACCCTCTGAAGCAGCCTCCGTCGATGCTCTGTAGTCCTCCACAGTCGTGGGCGTCTGGATCTCCTCAGCTCGATCGCTCGATCGATCAGCGTGCCTCTGGTGCGAGGAGAATGTGGGCTCTGCTGTGGTAGTGTCTCCTCCGGTTGTCCAAAGAGAGAGAGAGAGAGAGAGAGAGAGAGAGAGAGAGAGAGAGAGAGAGAGAGAGAGAGAGAGAAATGAAATGAAATGAAATGTTATATTAATGTCTTCAAAAGGCCAAAGTGACCTATGAGACCAAAAAGTTACAATGTGGTGGATCTGATACAAAGTCAGAATAACAAAATGACAACACAAATATACTATGGAATCCTGGATTGCTAGGTGTGAACGGGGCAAAGTAGCTAGCTGGGGTAGCTAAATCACAAGAGATCCAGCATCGGTCGCTGACAGATCTCATCAATCTCCTCCATGGTCAATAGTCTGACCGGGCGTCGTGCATGTCGGGCCAAAGTGATCCGAATCCTCTGATGCAGCCTCCGTCGATGCTGTGTAGTCCTCCGCAGTCGTGGGCATCTGGATCTCCCCAGCTCGGTCGCCCGGTCGATCAGTGTGCCTCTGGTGTGAGGCGACGAGCTCTGCTGTGGTAGTAGCTCCTCCGGGTGTCCAGTGTCTGCTCTAAAGAAGTCTGTGATGTGTCTCTGAGACTGGCTAGCCTCTCCTCTCATCAGGCTCTCTCTGTGTCGGCGCAGCTCGAGTAGAAACAAACCCAAAGCATCTCTGATCCTCGTACTGCATGACTCTGGAGAGTGGTCCAAAGCCCTCTCTAAACAAGCAATGGAAGCGGCCTCGTATCTCGTAGTAGACGGGGCAGTGGCATGTGTAGTGCAACTCTGTCTTTGGCTCCATGCCACACAGGGGGCATGTCCTAGCCTCTGCTGGTACTCCACTGTATCTCCCAGTCTCGATCCGCAGCTGGTGTGAAGATGTGCGTATCTGGCCAATAGCACATCGTATCCCATGAGACAAGTGAGTGTCCATGTATCTGGGCCTCGTCACTAAACCGTCCTCTGTAAGCTGGAGAAGATGCTCTCTATAGAAAGCCATCTTCGTGCCCAGCTCTTGTGCTAGCTGTATCCATGTCCTCCTGATGTCTAGCTGAGTCAGGTCCTGTCGGATGAGCCTGGTGATCTCGGACTGTGTAAGAGTCATAGAGGGTGCCTCTAATGAGTAATGGAAGGGGGGCATTTGTCTATGCTGAACCCATGCGCCTAAAACCATGATGTCATTTCACCATACCAGCATGCTGTATCTCCCTGCATGGCTAACTGTCGAGAGGACTCAAGTGCAAGGCTAACTGTCGAGAGAGAGAGAGAGAGAGAGTCGAACATGCACCACATATGACCTTTCTTCTGTGAGCGGAGCTCCTTCTCCCTACATGTTCTCACTCCTGTGGCGTGGGACCTGGGTCCCCCCTTCCCCTCTACTTTCTACTCTTTGCCAGCACCTGTCTCCCCTTGTTTTCGTGTATTTTTTCCTGTATGTCGTTTTCAATCCACATCTTTGTGTCTTTGAGTGACGAGAAGGAGCAAATGTTGTGATTGTTCCCGTACAATTTGACAGCCCACAAGGCATGTCATTGTTTAATTTTTTACATCTAAAGATCGTGACCCTTCATCACTTGTGTATACTACACTAATAAACTAAGGGGTGCAATTTCATTATGCACAATCAGAATCCCCTCCTCACACCACAGAAAGCTTGGAAGGTAGAAAAATTGCCTGTGGAAATGCCCAACTTGCCATTTTGGGTGCTTTTACAAAACCTGCTCCATCGTGAAAGAAGCAAGCGAGCACGACTGGCAACGTCTGATCTTCATGCACACATTCAACAAAAGATGACAATCAGTTCAGAATACGTAACATTACTGCTGAGTTTTTTTGAAAGGAAAAAAGTACCTTGCGCTCTGTAAAATCGTAACTTATTGACTGTCTGCAAGAGCAAGGACATGTGCCTTGGTAAAGCAGAGCCAAGAGGAAATTGAGTAATAGCCTGTGAGACCGCAGACTTCAGACAAAGAGATAACAATGTGCGTGCCAACTGGCCAAAGACGAATGAGATTAGGTAAAGGCAACCTTCAAAATAAGTCGAATAAGGCTAGTTTGTTCCTCTGCAGCGGCTTGAATTAACCACCTAATTATTTGCTGCAAACCCCCCCTGGCTATGAAGCTGAAACAGGCGAACTCGTCAGAATATTGCCTTTTCCTTGACAACTATGACAGGTTTGTTTCCAAAATTAGAACCGAAACGCGAGTAAAAAGCTTCCCAAATGGCTTCTCACAACTTACGCTTTGAAGTTTGAATTATGTGCATTGTGTGTGCATCACATTCTCCATGTGGTTGCTGAAGAAGACTTAAACCATGAAGTCAATTTTCTCCACAGCCAGAAATCTTACCAGCGCAAGACGGAATCATGTGCTTGCATGATCACTTGAGCAAGCTGGCTTTGCCCAGTGAACGTACTCTCCTTGTGCATAACATTTATAAGATGCTCAGCCTTTTCCACTGCATACAGCTTGCTCAAAATTCCATCGGGCTTGCCACGAAATGTTTCCAGTAACACAAGATGACTACCTTCATTGCCCGGCACCTGCTGAGAGCATGATAACGGTACATTTTCTCCAGAGTGTGAGCCCACCAATGGTGGCTGTTCCAGCTGTATGGACTGCGTCCGAGGGCACAAAGGATCACTTCCCTGCTCTATGTGAGAGGAGAGAACAACTTTTCTTACTCGTGATCGTTGTCCAGCAAAGAACTCCCTAACCTGAATCATAAAACGCCAGTGGCGCTGGTCAAAGGGGTTGCCTGTTGCCTTGCATATATGCAGTAGGAAACGAGCCATATACAGAGCTTAATAATCTGTAGGGAGTCAGGCAGCCATACCTGGGTTACAGTGGCTCCACACAGCATGCTTATTTCACGAGCCTCTTTCTTTGTGATGGTATCCTTTATTGAAAAGACATTGTACAGACACTTCAATGCTTTGGGTGTTAATGAGTCTCCAAACTTCTTGCCTACAATTGAACAGGTGCAAAACTATCATAAACCACACCAACGCCACTTAAAAACTTGCAGTTACATGCTGCAACTAGTAATAGTCACACATGTTCAGCCCCTGATCAAGCTCAGTAAATGAAGTCACAACCCAATCTTGCGGTATAACACATTCTTACCTACTCTTTTCCCTAGAACGACAGCAGCCTGCAAAACATGAGACATCACGCAAGATTAGAAAACACATAAGCTTCATGGAAGACCAAAAGTAATTGACAACCAATTGACATGCACAAAACTTTAGCTTGAAAAAGAAGAGAGAAAAAAGATAAGATATATAATCAATAAAAACATTGCTTCTTCACTGATTCACTGCTTATGATTAAAAAAAAAGTTTTATTCAGCATCCACAAATTATTTTTCAAAGCATCTGACCAGAAAAAGGAAAACATTCCAGCAAATGAGATCGAAAATCAATAAAGAAGACATGCAACATTGCAAATCTTGATAATTAAACCAGATGAATCCAGGAAGAGCCTCTTAAAGGAATGTGCAAAATATAATCATCCACAAGACAATATAACCATTATCTCCCTCAATCATTATATTTACAATGTACTACAGCATCCCCACTAGCATCATCGATGCTTTGTAGTGGGTGTAGACCGAGGTAGCAATGTATTTGCAAGCACTAACACAGTGCACACTCTCACATAAGTGTATATTACTACGAAGGTTTAATGGAATTCTGTTCATACAATAAACCACTTTCAAATTCTCAACTTTATCATGGAAACCCGTTATGGGAACAGCTTCCAGCTTAATCCGTATCTAGTGATAGCCTGATCACAGGTCTATCTTCGTAAAATACAACGCTCCATGGAGCCGATCTATCAAATCATCCATGCATGGGAGCAGATACTTATTCTTGGTAGTGAGCTTATTCAACCCCTTGTAATACACGCAGAAGCGCATAGTGTTATCCTTCTTTCGAGAAAGCAACACAGACGCTCACCATGGAGATTTATTCGGTCGAACAAAACTCCTGTCGAGATAATCTTTCAGCTGCTGCTGAATCTCGTCCTCCTTAGTTTTACTAAACCGATAGGATTGTTTTGAGAAGGGCTCACTATTAGCCACCAACTCAATGTCATGATCTACTCCTCTCGAAGGCGGCAAGCCAAAAGGTAGATCATCAGAAAAAACATCCTTGAAATCAATCATGATTTCTCGGAAAGGTTGGATTCATCGGATTTCCCCAAGTTCAACAGAAGAACATGAAACATTCTTACGAAATTCAGTGACAGAAGTACCATACTACCAAGCACTAATGAATCAAACCACGCAGATGGTACACATTGATAAAAGTCAACATCAGAAGACTTTGTATCTTTATACATTTCCAAAGCAGTAACAATTGGTATGACCCATTATTTATAAAAATCTGCTTCCAAAGCGACATAGATACATGAGGCATGTCCTGTTTAACAAAAACAAGAGTCATGTACATAGTCTATATACAATGAGTCTTGCTTATCATAAAATCATGGATACCTAAAATAACATCTGCTCTATCTATATGCATGATGTGGAAATCCAGGTTCTCTTTGTAATCAACCAGCTCGAGCGACAAATCCGGAACCATCTCATTCCATACATCCGTGTCCTCGCCATGAGCCATCTTCACACGATACTCATGGTCACTGTCGCACGTCCGCAGGCTCAGTTTCTGCACCAATTTTGCATCCACAAAATTGTGTGAGCTTCCATTATCAAGGAGTACGTTCACGTCGTGACCGTTATCTTCCCGGGGAAACGGAGAAGATAGCGCTTATCAAACACTTTGGTGCTAAAAGTACAATTAGTGCATGAACTGTGCGCTAAATGATGGATTTCAACTTGAATGACATCAGAGTTACCAGAAATCTCATGAATTTGAATCGAAGGACGACCTTGCGGTTTCTTTGTCTTCTTCTTGGGGCAATCCTTGATTTGGTGACCTGTCTGGCCACATCCGAAGCAAGCCCCCTTCTTCACTGCGTTAGCAACTGAAGCATTTTTGGCTTTCTTCTTCTCCTAAGAAGGTCTCGGCGGTGATTTGAATTTTGCTAGAATCGGGGTCGCTTCCTCGACGCGCCCTCACTGGATTGATGATCTGAAGTTCTTTTCTTCTCATAATTCGCTCCATTATCAAATGGAACGTCCTGGCCTTTGCCACTATCCTCGAGATCAGTCGAGGCTTTGTCCTTGATTAAGGCCCAACGGTAATCTTCATGTAATTCCAGCAAGTACGTGTGCATAGCGTGCGTGGACTCCACCTTACAGAAGGTGAGCGCTTCTTTGAAAGCTGTTGTGTACTTATCAAAAGACAAAGCTTTCATCAAAAGACTTTGCAATTTGGCGTAAGCTTTCAAAGGATCCATTTTGGCAAGATCCTTCTTGAATTTCACACAAAAGTCAGCCCACACCGAAGGCTTCTCTATCATATCACGCGACCAGGTAAGCGCCTTGCTGCGCAAATAATGAGGAATCGTCTGAATCCTCCGTTCGTCATGCTCCCCATGGAGATCGGTCCACTGGTGAAGCCAACTAGTTATTTGCGGCCAGTTCCATACATTCCTTCTCCTCCCCTAAGGAATTTGTAGTTTTGTACGGAATCATGGCAATTGGACCACCTTGTGAACGCCCAAAAGCAGCAATTTGCGTCCGCAGTTGCTGGAGATGGGTTTCGCCCTCGAAAATACGCGCAGTCGTCGACTGAGCCGTATTTTCTAGAGCGGTAAGCCGAGAATTAAGCCCTTGCAAAAAATACACATTGTTGTCGATTGAGCCGTATTTTCTAGAGCGGCAAGCCGGGAATTAAGCCCTTGCACCACCCCTTTGAGAGAGGCCAAGCGAATGTTCATCTGAACGTTGGCGTTTTCAAGAGCGATAACACGCTGGTCAAAGCTCTAGAAGGTGCCTGTAATCCATGTGTATAGAGCATGCGTGAACACTGAACGAAATTTGAATGTTGCGCGTCATCAAGCTGCGCATCCGAGCTGGAGGAATGCATGGCGAGGTCTGTGAAAAACTTGAAGTTTCACGTGAAACCGGCCCTTTTCTACACTTTTCGATCGCGAAAAGTTGTACTGTGAAGAGCTCTACACGTTGGCGTGAGTACCTAAAGGAGAGCAGGCGATGGCGGGAGCGCGGGAGATTGAGCGGGTGAGAGAGAGGAGCGGTGGGAGAGAAGTAGAGGGCTGAAAACTGAGTTTTTCTACAAAAACTCATTCTCTGTAAGAGATTTATAAAAGCCGGTAAGTTTCATACCATGCTTTAAAAAAACATAAGTGTCCTTGGCCACTTAAAATAATGTGTATCCCCTTTTTTTTTAAAATCAACGCAGGTCAAGGCCTCAAGCGTGAAAAGAAATGTCGTGCGCTGAGCTACGTAGATGTCGCGTGGAGATATCAAAAGGATCCCCTGTGGCATGTGGATACCCGTGGCCAACACGCGAAAAGGACACCAGCTAGGAGCCAACGCTGAAAAGAACTCCATGAGTCTGCAGTCGAAAATTCCCTATCTCTCTCTAGCGCTGAAGATTCCTCCTCTCTGCAACGCTGAGGAAAGCCACCATCGATGGCAGGTACAGAGCTCTCTCTGTCTCTCTCTCTTCGCACTGCCGAGAGAGTCTCCCTCTCTATTCTTTCATGCCTTGCCCAGAGGACATTTACACAGAGAGATTACAATGTGCTGAATTTACTATAAAATCAGCAATTCAATGAGAAATTTACTAATTTTTGTCAAAAATCAGCAAATTTAATAAAAATCCTCCAATTTTCAACATTCCCATCTGTCAATCGCTGGTTTTTTATCAAAAATCAACAGAAAGACACCAATTTTTACCTGCAAACGTGCTTACGAGAAGGGAAACGCACAAGTTCAACAGTTAATTACCGGAAATTACACTGACATGTGCCACGTGTCAACAGTACGGATTTCTATGATTTGCGCTGATTGCTTTTTATGGCAGATTTTGGGACCAAATGCTTTTGGGACAGTTTGCTTTTGAGTTTACTGCTTTTGGGGCTCTGCTTTTGGGGCATCCCTTGTAAGAATAAATAGACCCAAGGGGCCTCACTCTTCAGAGCATCTGGACACAAAGTCTGAGAGCAGAGGACTCCTCGGGTGTTGTATTTTGCTTAAGCATTGATATAAAAATAAATACCGAAAGGGGCGCCACCTTTTGGGGCCAATACCTCTGGGCGGGGAGCTACGCCGGAAAAATGAACTGTGATTTAAAGTTGTGTAGTGTTTTAAGGGATCTCTCTCGTGTGTCTTGTCAGATTTCCGACTAGGGGTGCCCAAGTCTGTAACAAGCAAACCAGCCATCATTTTTGCAAGCCCAGCCTTAGCGCTAGTACTTCCCAGCAAATCAGCCTGCATTTCTAGTTTTCAGCCGATTCCCTCGCCAGAGATGCGCGAGATCTGCTAACGCCAACCATCCAAATGCAGTCTGGTACTTCGGCAGCCCATTGAACCTCTTTTTGGCCATTCCCTTGCTGCATCGAGTGCTCCCATTGCTGCCCATCATCGGCATCATCAAGATTTGCGCTTTCAGCCCTTCATTCCTCTCACATCGGGAGCGCAAATCCGCCCCAAAACCACCCCTTGGTGGCCATTAGTTATCCCACATCGAGACGGATCCAAAGGTGCATAAAATCAGCCCCAGAGGTGCTTCATCCTGAAGAGTTACCGAGGCGACATTCCCCATTCGAGTCAATAGAGTCTGCACTTAAGGTATTGCATGTGTGTACATTCCATTTACGCAATCAAAATCAAATACCACATCGGCAGCGGTGTGGGGACCCCTTGAGAGGGTTGACTGGGACCCCATCGAGTGTCATTCCTCTCTCTCTCTCTCTCTCTCTCTCTCTCTCTCTCTCTCTCTCTCTCTCATTCCCTCTCTTCAAGGAAATAAAAGTAACCATCATTCATGCTAAAAGCAATCATTAACGCAATGAAAGAAGTAAAGATTTGTGTAAGTGTAAAACCTAGATATTCATCATTTCAATTTCGTTGCACCTGATATTTTTGGAACGTTTCGCGACTTGTTTGCCCCCCCTTGTCCCCCCCCCCCGGCCGGCCGCTGCTGTTAAGTTTTAACCCTTATTAGAAGCTCTAAGTTGTGACAAGAACATTGTGTGGGGTTTGTACCCTTGTGAAACGCATTTCTATGCAAACAATGGACAGGCCTCTATAAGTGGTCAATAACAATTAAAACTCAAATCCCTAGTAAGGTTCCCTCACGGTAGGACGCCAAGTTGCAAACACTACGAGAGGACACTCTGCGAAACAAGACCAAAGATTGATATCCTCGTACGGCTTGTTTTCTTAGGAGGCCTTCAATGCCCTTCATGTCTTCGGTCATTTTATGTTGCTTTGACGATGCTAATACTTCGTACTAATGTGGAAGCACAATTAGTGGCAATGTTGTGTGTATGGCAAAGGAAACAAGATCTTTTTGTAGAGAAAGATTGCAAAAGCAAAAGCAAAAGCAAAGATAGTGGCTCTTTCCTTCTCATCCTTTTGCAGGAAAAGTGCCACAGCGAAAGCAAAGACAGAGAGTCCATCCCCTAAGAAATCAAACGCGCAATTGTTTTACAACGCCTTCTAACCGTTGTACTCAAAAGAATCTTGGGGTCGACATTGTAACAAAACAACAATGCACCCTAGTTTATGGAGCATTTCCAGTCGCAGTGAAATCTTGTTTTACACCCCTTCTATGTTGTGAAGTAAAAATCGGAGTATGCACGGTCAATTTTAAGGTCACAACGTCGAGTATCAACTTGAGCTGCTCGCAAAAGTGATTGGCAATTTTGTCTTTCATAGCGAGATACTGCATTTGTGCTATCCATTTTTGTGTTCCTCAAGCCATTATTATTGAGTTATTATGTTTGTCATGTTTGTTTGCAGTGTCCTTCTATTGGAGGTGTGCGTGAGTAGAAGAAAGATGAAGAATGACCAACACTTGAAGGCTTGGATGATATTCATATCAAAGCATATGTAAAGATACTTGTTGGTAAGTGGACAAGTTTATGAACACATCACAAGTTATTTAAGTGGGAGTTATATGGTACTACGTATCAAAGATATGTGGCATAAACATCAAGTAACAGCCAGCAAGAGATCTAGCTTCATAACACACCCGCCGAGATGACGTGGCAGGTCTGAGCTGACACGTGGTAGCCGGTGTCGATGTGTCATGCTTATTGATATGGATGTGCAATGTACTGCCATATGGCAGACTTTCAAGGATTACTAACATGGCAATGTGCTGCTAATGTGGCAAAATCTGACACGGTATGCAGATGACATGGAGACGACAACGGAAGCTAGTATTTTGATCATACTCTTGGGCCGAAGCAAACACGATCCTAATTTTTTAGCATTTTACAACCATTTTGTAGCATTGTGATCCAAAAAAAACATTGAGTATTATAATAGAGCATTTGCAAGCAAGGAGCATTTTCACAACATTATAATATTGAGCATTAGCATCCATCGTGAATCAATGGCATCACAAGAGAAAACTCTACTAAGAATAGCATCAATCACAGAAACAAAAGAAAATAAGAGCCCATCCACAGCACTCTCAATGTTCGTATGAGTTCCCCAAATTTTTAAACCCAGCCTTGGTCAAGTTTGAAACACTCCAACTATTTCAAATGTTTTTAAACGTATGGTATGGGTCCAAACGAGTTTGAATGACACTATGCAACTTACATAGAGAGTGAAGAGCAACTCAGAAGAATAAGAAGAAGAAGAAGAAGAGAATTTTAAAGTCATAGGAAACTATCCCAAGAGATGGTGTGTTAAGAGAGTGTTGGAAAGAGCAAGTAAAGAGAGAGGAAGTGGGGGTGCTTGACCCACGGCCAAATCAATACACAAAAACACTCTCTATGAGGTTCTTTGGCCACTCTCAAAGTAAGGACGATGAATTCCAATGACACAGGATCACATCTAACCCATACACTAGTTGACAGTGTTTAAAGATGACAACCTATAAAAGATGAGTCAAAAAAAAGGAATAGTGTTTAGAGATGCCTAAAAGCCCATAGAGCAACATTCAATTGCAATTCCTTATCTATTGTTCCTATTTCTATGCAAAGCATAAAACAAAAGCTCATTTCCTCTATTACCTCCACACTGAAGCAATCTAGCCACGACAACGCTTGCTTATGGTAGAAAAACAACTTAGCATAGGAACGATGAGAACTTGCAATTTGTCCGAATTTATTTAACTATCAACCTATCCAATTTGCCTAAAAGTCCTCATTGTATCATTGCATTAAAATGGGCTCTCATGCTTGAAACATTGCGAGACACAAAGCACTTTTAACCCTTTTCCTATGACAATTGAGGACTCCTATGGATACAACCCAAGGGCTCCTTTATGACCTCCTTGTGCAAGTCACTCATTGCAATAAAAGCATGGTAGTTTCAATGCTTATAAATAAGCACATATTGGCTCTAGGGTTCAAAAGTTGCATGGCTCTATCCTTCCATAACCTAGGTTAGACCTAGATGCGTATCACTATTGTAGCGGCCAAAAACATCAAAAGGCATCCATTGGCTATTATAGGTGATTTTGTCTTTCTATAGCGCAACTTTAAAATTTTACAAGTAGACGCTCTCTTAGCTATCTTATCTAACACCCCCAATAAGGCACTAGTCATTGTGGGTGTTTTACTCACACTTTCACATTGATGTGGGTTATTGAACTCGTGCCATTACGGTGGAGGATTAACCCCACTGTCAAACTTGTGGTAACCCCAAATTGGCTCAATGTGTTTGACGTCAATATATTCTGCATTCACATCCAAATATAGGCATGCCATTAATGGCCCATGCTACCAGAGAACCACCTCATTCAAACATACAATCACAAAGTTCCACAGCCAATCTGCATCTGAGAGACATTTCAGTAAGACATCACCTTAACTCCACAAAATCTAACCTTACCCATCAAACAGTAATTCAATCATTACCACATAAACACTTCATATCCTTAGGGCAGCAAAATCAACAACATCTCTCTCTTCTAGCACTTTACTTTCTGGACGACCGGAGTTCTTTGCCTCTATAAATAGCTAGCATAATTGCCTCTTGACACAAGCTACTTCCCATTGCATGAACACACTCGCAGCATCAAAATGGATATGATCTAGTAAGGCCAGACAATTCAGCGAAACAAAAAAAGAGTCTAACCATCTCCTGAGCCAACGGGTTCGTCCCTGTGATCCGACATTGCAGGACAACCACCTTGTGTAGCTCCTGCAATTGTTCATTTATTTTCTCGCGCTGAGCATCCAGAATACTTCGCAAGATGTGAAAATTAGGGCGGCGAAGCTCCTCTAATCTGCCTTGCTTATCCAACGCATTCTGCAAGCCATGAGAATCAACAGAGCAGGTTTCATTACCTTCATGAGGTCTCCTTGAAGAGATGGGCTCTACTGCCTCTTGCTGTTCATTCTTAACGGCACATACATCAGAAGAAACATCAGTTTCTCCTTTCGGCTGCCCAAGCAAAACTAACTCCCCAGCACCGACAGGCTGTGGTCGCTCTGTTAAACCTGTGTCCATGGCTGGCACGCAAACAGAATAAAAGCCTAATCTTCACATGAGGTGCGTTGGAACCACGGAGATGTCAGCCCTGCACTGAAACCAGCTCCCTTGGGCAAACCAGTGATACTATACCTATGGTATCATTGAAAAGGCTCCGGAGGTATGAGAAGAGCCATAGCCGGGATATTGAGCGAGGGAAGAAGCGACAGAGAGGCATCAATGAGACGGGATCGGAAAGGCAATGTACAGGCGAAGATGAGACTGAAGCGTCAAAATTGCAGATCCAAGCTGCTCGTGTAGGTTTGGCTCTCTGTGTGCCCTGTTTTGTTTGGGGGGCGCAAGCGCGTCTCACTGCAACAAGGCACTTCGTCGCCCAAAAAAATTTTGTTTGATGGTCGTGCTCACACTTTGCCGGCCGCCAGTTGATCCATTATTTTACTGTTAATTAAATCTTTGTTAAATAAACAATTAATTGACCAACCGAAAATTGATAGCCTGATTGTTACTTTGTTACCGTCGGCTCCCGACCCACGGCACTAAAGGGCACGGGTAGAAAGAGATGGGATCGGCGGCGCAGGTCAAAAGGGGGAATCTCGAGGGGGATTGAGGGTGGAAAAAAATGGGCGCCCATCGCAGACATGGAGACTCGAACCCTCGCCACCACCATGACAGCCCAATGCACTAACCGCTACGCCCGCGACCGGGAAGTTGACATATGGGCAAACTGGCAAATGATAAATAAACGTGGACAGCCCCCCTTGCCTGTCCAAGTTTACCTTTTGGTGTCCTAGTTTACCCCGCCATCCTACGGTTGCGCGCGTCTTGATCTTCGTGTCCGAACTTCGTTGCCGTGGATCCCACCGCTTGGGCTTCATTAAAGTGCCCATGCCCTTTAGTGCTAAGGGCTCCCGACCCAAGCTTATCCTTCTCTCCTCACTCTCCACTTGGTTGTTGCTGATTGGCTGCTTTTCAAACCAACGGCATATATAACCGCTTTTCCAGCAATGTCATATATATAACTTGCAACCTCCATCGACCAAATAATCCACTTACGTTCTAGGCTGGTCGCACAAACAAAAAGAAAGAACTAGCTGTGAGGGAGGGCGAACTGTGCAGCAACATCTCTCTGCATCCTACTCTCTCTCTCTCTCTCTCTCTCTCTCTCTCTCTCTCTCTCAAAAAAGCAAAAAAGTGGGGCTTGGACCCTTGTTATTACTTAAGCAAAGTTTTGAAAAGCCCCAAGACATTACAATAGCCTGTAGGCAGTAAGCATAACGAGGCTGGTAGTGAAAAATCCTTGAAATCATTTGCATACTATGGTATTGTTGTGTGTGAACATAATTAGGACTTATGCGGGCACTTTTTTTCTCATTAGGAGGTTTTTTTTCATGGCTTGTATGTACGCCCATCACTCTAGGACAGGTCTTATCTTTGTGTTAGCACACTCAGTAATACTTCTTCTATGTTGTTGAGCTTTTCCTTCACCTTCTCCATCTTCGCATGCATTGCAACATCTATATTTTCAACAATTGATATTAGAGTAGGCTTTCGGTATCCCCAGAAGCGTCACCAATACCCTCTTAATCAGATTGAGGTAATTCTTGGTGTGCCTTTGTCGCAGGGTGGCATAACCTTCGGGTAATCTCTTTGAACTTGGTACAATCAAAATTTTGATTCAGACTCATTTCAACCTTTTTCCACTACTCGTGGTATTGCGCATGCAGTATAATTCTTTTGTGTAGGTTTTTGATAGTTCATACTTTTACAAAACATGCACTTTGTAGTCTACTTTGGGTTGTGTTATACAACATAGGTTGGTTATGTGCAGTTTTTCCTCTATAAAGGAAGCTTTTGCATCGAGTGGAGTCACTCCCATGGCTAACAGCGATGATGTTTTCTACACGTTGTCTCCTAGGACACAATGGGGCAAATAACCCACTTTGGGCATACATGATGCAACGTCACTTTGTTGCAAAGGGTGTCTAGAACATAGTACATGGTTACAATGTAAGATCAAGTTTCATGGACACAGGTTTTGCTGATAATGATGCAGTTCTAGCGGTTTTACTACTATAGTTGTTTTGCCTACACTTGAGCAAGCACGTTGGGATGCTAAGGATGTGTAGCCTCATGAATTAATTGCACTTGTTGTTAAGTGTTCCATTCCTCCACACATTCGCTCTCAACATGAATAGCAAAACAGTCATGGGATAGACTGACTTCTTTGTATGCAGGTCCAAGTTTGGCAAAAATTGCTTACCTGCATAAGGAGTTAAAGTCTAAGGTTATGCATGAGGAGGTTGATATGGATGTATTTCTTGCAAAGATTAAAGGTCTCAATGAGCAGTTGATTGTCGTTGGTCATGCCATTCTTGACAATACTCTTGTATACACACTTTTTGATGTTCTACCAAATTCTTATCATAATTTTGCCTCCACATTTAGGCTTGTGACCAAGAATAGACCAAAAGTTTGATGGCCTCACCTCCGTATTTTTGCAAGGAGCGGAGTCTAGAAAAAAACAAAGATAACATCGTATTGAACAGACGTTTGAGCATCACAGCAAAAGTAGAATACTACTATTGCCACCTCTAATGCTTCTGCGAATAGCAAGCTTGCCCTCACAATTGTTGCTTCTTCAAATAGTAATAAGTATGAGAAGTCTAGTGGTAAAAGCAAGAAGCATCTAAAATGTCATCATTAGAGGGCAAATGATTATCCCATCAAGCTCAAGGGCTATAGAGGCTCATTAAAAAATAGGCAAATGTGGCCATTGCAATGCTTTTGTAAATCCAAACTTGGAAAATATTGTGCAGGATGCAACATGTGGGCAGAAGGGCCCTTTAGTGCATAGTGAGAAAATGACCCATTTGTTCACGATAGATATATTGTAGAATCTGTGGTGCTTTGATATTGGTGCAACTAAGAACATTACGTCTCATCATGATTTGTTCACTTCCCTTGAGACTATCCCTAATCATGGGAATATTGTCACATGTGCCAACAATGCCTCTTAACAAGTTAAGTGAATCAAAAAATTGTGCTTATTGTTGCATGTTGCAATTCTTTCACACTTCTTGAAACTTTGTATGTATATGCGATCAAGAAGAACCTTTTGTCTTTATCTTCATTCACAAAACTTAGTCTTATCGTCATGTTTGTGGATGACAAATACAACGTGCATAACCTTAGTTTTGGTGTTTATATCGTGGCAATTGGCAACTTGTTTGTGAAGGAGAGGAGTCGGGAGCACAGCGGAAGCGAAAATGAATACGCACACACTCACACACACACCACCATAGCCACACACACACAGGTTGGAGGGGGAGAGCCAACACACATTGTGTGCCCCCTTTTTTTCTTCTCTATCTTATGCACTAAGGCACAATACACATTGTACTTAGTGTTAGTGGCTCACACAAGTGTATAGTTGTACACTTAGGGTTAGTAGCAAAGTGATGGGCGGTCGGCCACATGGCCATTAAACCTAACATTCTCCCACTTGATGGCCAATGTGGGAGACCATAAGAATGGAAGAGAACTGCTCTTCACCCAATCCCATCGACTCACGACAGTGCTGAAATTGATGATTGGAGAGACTTTTAGTGAGTGCATCCGCTGTGTTCTCTGACGTAGGACTCTTCACTAAATCAAGGCTCTTGTTTGCCAGGCATTCACGATTGAAGTCATAACGCACATCAATGTGTTTTGTTCTGGAATGAAACACTAGATTGTTAGCCAAGGCAATAGCTCTCTGACTGTCACAATGAAGAACCAATGTACACTGCTCCAATCCAAGATCTTTCACTAGGCGAGCAAGCCAAATAGCTTCTTTGCATGTCTCACTCAATGCAACATACTCTGCCCCTGTGGTATAAATGGATGTACAGTCTTGAAGAACGGATCTCCAAGAAATAGCAGAACCAACAAATGTGTAAATTCAACATGTTGTTGATTTACGACTGTCAACACAGGCTGCATAATCACTATCTACAAATCCCTGAATGGATGACTCTCCGGACCATAGCATAACTGTCTATTTGCAGTGCCACTCAAGTATCTGAGAATCGACTCGACAGCATCCCAATGCTTTTTACCAGGGTTATACATAAATCTGCTAACAACTCCCACTGCATATGCAATGTCAGATCTTGTAGCCATGAGACTACCACCATGGCATACATGAGACTACCACAAGCTAAAGCATAAGGAACCTTAGCCATTGCATCTTTTTCCTCAGCAGATTTGGGACATTCGTTCTTGCTAAGTTTCAAATATGCAGGCAATGGAGTACTCAAAGCCTTCCCCTTCTGCATGTTGAAACGATCAAGAACCTTGTGCACATACTCTTTTTGAGAAAGGTACAACAATCTCTTCTTACTGTCACGAGTAATGCGCAAACCCGAAATGTGATTGGCTTCACCCAAATCTTTCATGTCAAATTGAATTTTTAGCTAGCTTGGTTTTCAAGTCAGCAATGTCCTTCTTGGAATGACTAGCAATAAGCATGTCACTACATAAAGGATAAGCATAATAAGCTGTCCATTGGTTGTCTTTTCACGTAAAGACATGGATCCTCATTACTGCGCTTATAGCTTAGGGAACGCATAAATGCATCAAACTTTTGATACCATTGTCTGGATGATTGCTTGAAGCCATAAAGACTTTTCAGAAGCTTACAGACCAAATGTTCCTTGCCCTTTAGCACAAACCCTTCAGGTTGCTGCATATAAATCTCTTCCTTGAGATCACCATGTAAGAAAGTTGTAATGACATTCATTTGATCAAGCTCCATATCCTTAGTGGCAACCAAAGCAAGCAACATTCTCAATGTGGTCATCTTGACCACCGAGAGAAAAATTTTCTTGGTTATCGACACCATATTCTTGCTTGAAACCTTTGGCCACTAAACGAGCTTTGTAATTGTCAATCTTCTTCTTGTAAACCCATTTACAAAGCAATGCTTTCCTACCTTTTGGCAATGGAACAAGTTCCTATGTCATAAAATCTAATATCTAACCAACCCAATGATTTTCTCATATTAAACTGATCATTTAATGTGGAGAATAAACGGGAACAAGGGTCAAACTATAGACATGTGCTTATGGGTCCGTCTTAACACGGGGCCAAGGTTAAAGGGGTCCAAATGAGAGATGGTATGTTAAAGAGCAATGCTACCTAATGGAACTTAAAGACCTTAGGGTTAGCTTCATTAAAGACCTCCAAAAGTTGGT
>NW_028221394.1:249196-288211 GCF_014529385.1 Adiantum capillus-veneris | reverse complement strand
ACCATCCCCCACATAGTGGGCTCAACAAAACCGATATTAGATCCCAGTTCCACTTACCCTAATATAATTAACAACATGAACCATTTATAGACTACTTAAGGACCTCTCTTCTTAAGCAAGAAAAGAGAAAACAAATGCTCTGATACCAATGTAATGGAATTGGCCTATTTAATTTGAGAGTAGCTGAGAAAACCCTAGGAGCTAGTGACCTCGATCCTCCACCCAACCGCCCATACTTATAGGCTCTTAGCCCTAGGATCCCCTGTCCACACTGCTAGCTGGCCCATGGCCGGGGTCCGTGACCCCCCTTTAGGGTAGGGCCCTGCCCGTAGGACCCGTGTCCTGACATTACTCCTCCCTTTGTAAGAGTTTTTGTCCTCGAAAACACAAGTGGTGGTATCTTCATAAGAACACTAATGTTTTCCACCATGGCATCCCTCATGGATCAAACGGTTTGTTGAATCGGAACCCGGTTCATTGGGAGGCTCAATGAAATCAAGAATAACATCTTGATTTTCCACATTGTTGTCCCTGTACCACCGTCTTGGTTAACCGACCCGTAACTAACATAATGTGAAGACTCCATTTAAAACTCACTTGAGTATGTTAAACGAGTTATCATAACGAAGAGGTGTCTAAATGCATACCCAAATTTCAGACTTTCTGGAGGTACTTGAATGTGCAATATAACCTCGGCTCATCTTTCCATGAAAGTACTATGCTGACATACTCATCAGCAGCAACAACCAAGTCCTTGACTTGCTATGGTTTCTTGCTAGTAGCCAACCGCATCAAAACTGATGATTAAGGTTGATAACTTGAGAATAACAGTCAGAGACTAAAAGTAGCCGTAACATGCCTTTCATCATATGAAGCAAACTCCAAACTAGAAAGGTAACCGATCCAGTTGTTTCACTTCTTGCTAACGTATGCACTTAGCATATACTTTAGCGTGATTTAACGTATGCACTTTGCATATCCTTTAGTACTAAATAGAATGCTTGTAAACTGCCCATCCTATGCGGGATGAGTAGCAGTAGTAAGAGTGAGGTGCTTTCCCCCAACCACTTACAGACAGTCGCCCACGACTGACGAAAAACTATGACTCAATCATGGATTATCCAACCATATACGCGATATGGAATGGAGACAAACAACTAGCAGCCAATCAGAAACACCCATACTCAACCATCACCTTGTATGGCAGGGTGTAAACTCATACAAAATCTGCAAGAGAAATTGCACTGATATTGCAAAAAATTGCAAAAACAATAAAGTCCATGAATTTGCATGCCGCTCCGAATAAATTTGTGTTAAACACTAGGGCCCATAACACCTAGTGTGCATGCATTTAACACAAACTTATCCGAACCACAATTCCATGACGAGACTTTCCACTATACTTACATGAAAATCTTGCAACAAAAGCTGGACCATAATAGAATGTGACAACCCGGTCACACCTAGGAACCAACCATGAGACATTCTCATGAACGTAGCAGACTTTGCTATATGTAGAAATAACCCTCCGTTAAGGTGGTTTCACAGCACTTGTAATCACCACAAGTTTGTACTTAGTACCCGACAATTTCTGGCCACTGAAATTGTACCTGATACTGTGTGCTCAAAATGGTCGAACCAATGGATACGACCAGCACCTAGGGACTTTGTCGCGACACATTGGTAGAAATTTGGCGCCAGTGTCAGTCCCAGAGACTCATATTCTCCACATGTGGAATATGTCTCAAACAAGGATATCAAGAAAAGTGACATCCATCAAGTACGAGATGTACTTGTGTGTGGAGGTAACTCCAAACACTCTATGACAAGAGTGAGAGGGACCCTCATTCATTGCTCCACACTGGCTAAACCGAACTCCTGGAGTTCCTAGACCATGTTGTATCCCATGTGACAACATGTGCCAAATTGAACCCTACAAGTAGGTTCGTAACAGCAAAAGACAGAAAGATAGATTGGACGCTTGGCCCAAAATACTTTGTGTCATCATGCCCTTGGCATGGCTCTGTAACATTCAAGCGTGCTTATACATCTTGGAAAAACCAAGCAAAGCATACGAAAAATGGAATAACATCAAATCGATAGATGCGTACCTGGAGGTTTGAACGTAATGTTCACTTACCCGTATTCAAACGGAGAGGAGCACGTCTCCTACCTAAAAAAACAAACATTATTGCACTGGGAACCGTGGGTGTTGCCCTCGCAATCCAACCCCTTTGGTTAAAATCTACATAGTCAAACCCTTTGGTAAGACCCTTTGTAGAAACTGCTCAACTAGCAGGTAACAGTAACCAATATAGGTAACCGTGTACGTAATGATTGAAATCAACTTGAAAAGTTGAAGTTGTCCGCTACTGCGTGGTAGATTGCAGAATTATTTCCTTGAAAGTCTAACTGGGAGAGATCAAACTATGATCCTCAATGCAGATCAATTGTGATCCGCAATGCCTGTGGGGTGATGTAGCAGTCACCCGCCGGGTTGTACCCCAAAACAATATGTCCATAGACACTCCGTAGTGCCATGGGGAGAGCTGGAAATCCACACAAGTGAACTACTTAGTTCTTGTGGATAGCCATGCTGTCGTAACTGATTGCTACATCTAACTTCCTTGTAGAGATCAGCTGCTGTGAGGTGAAGATTATCAAAAACTCAACTTGAGTGTCGCACGGAAAACTTGTAGTGCAAAAATGACATCCTAAACATCCGTAATGACAAGACTCTTGCTTGTCCAGTAACATCGATGTTGACTCCCCTGGGTAGATCTGGTCGAGCTGGAGAACAATCTCCCAAGGAATACCAACAATTGGGTCTTACCCAAGATCTGACAATGACTCTTAGCCAATGTGTGTGGCTCATAGCCCTTGTGGCAATTAGTGTTCAATCGAGGAACCAATGAAGACTAATTTAGATGGAGTCTTGCCCAATTTCTAGGTGAGAGTTAGAGTACCTTGTCTCAGGATGACTTACCAGGAAAACATGTATCGAAAACGTCTTATAAGAGTTTTGTTATTCTTGAAAGAAAGAAGAAAAGGAGAGGGAAAAAAAAGAGCATGCTGTGCCCAGAATCTGTGCTCTTAGACATCTTATGCCTGAATTGCAGCTTATCCTATAAGCATTCTACAATCTGTTTGTATGATGCTCGTAGCAAGAGAGGCAATAGAAAGCACAAGTTAAATCTTGACCATCTACCGTGTAGGGTCGTGACTGTAGGAGGATGACTTGATAGCAACCAACAATCCATCCATACTCTGTCCATGACAGAGTTGCGAGTGTGTTAGCGAAAGCGTAATGCATGAAGTGGTGGAATCCATGCCACCTGCTTAGCATGCCTTGCATGCAAAAGCGTAAGCCCTTGGCTACTATGAGAGCCGAAACCAAAAGTGCCATGCACAATCGGAATTGGTAGTGGTACATCATAACGGAAGATCACCACCTCTAAAATGGGAGCAAGCTGCTGGTCATACCAGTTTCCAAAACTTGTGTGCCATTGCCTGTGATCCCATGTCAATGTGCAGTAACGCGACACAAGGGAGAAGCCTTGCTTCGTGTAAAAGTGCCAAAGCACTTTGCTTTGCACAATGACACTAATTGCGAAGGAAAGTGTAACCACGGAAAAAACAAGAAAAACGTAAACTTGGCTAACCTGGTTGTTGTTGCTATAACCAGTTGTCCCGAGATTTTGTGGAAGAAAACTCGCTCAAATGAAGGTCATAACCCTCTCTGTTGGGCAAGAGAGAGTTGGCATATATATATCATATACATGCTCTGAAATATCCTGCCGTCATATGTAGAAATTTGCCTAGGGCATGTGCTCATAGCATACCCCACCAGCAAGATTCTTAAATTGAAGCCTTGCTTCACATAAATGGATGTGTTGATAGCCAATCGGATGTGGCTGCAAATATCATGGCAGCCTATGTTGGCTTGGAGAGACAGTTCCAAGGAGTGGGCCATGCCGAGCAACTTGCTGCCTTCAACAAGTCCAGTAATAGGCCTTGCCTTTGAAAGAAAATGGAACCTTTGACGAGCGTGCTCTATCAAGGTACGCAGGAGAAGCCATGCCTCAGATAACTATGTCTGGCCTCATTGCCAATAAAGGCTATCAGTGAGGACAGATATCATAGCAAAGAGAGTCGACCTTGTCGATCATGCACAAACAATTGACCGTGTCAAAGTGTAATGTAATGGAAAAATAGTAGAGCACGTGCAAATTATGCCGCTTGTACCTGCTTGGCTCTATGAATGATAGCCGTGATCATCCATGCTAGTGCATACTAGAGTTATCAAACACATGCTCAATACTACTCTACTTCTTGCTGCCAAGGGCCTTGCCCAATGCGCAACCAATTTGGAATCTTGTGCGAACTTCCATGCTCTTACCTACTAGATTTGAGTGCCGTGTATCGTGATAATCAGCACCCTAGCATTAGTGTTGGTATCACCACATGGTGGTTTAACGGTGTATACGTATAGAAGCCTTGCTTCTCCGCACCCCTAAACACTGTTACCTATATTGGTTACTGTTACCTGCTAGTTGAGCAGTTTCTACAAAGGGTCTTACCAAAGGGTTTGACTATGTATTTTTACCAAAGGGGTTGGATTGCGAGGGCAACACCCACGGTTCCCCAGTGCAATGCTGTTTGTTTTTTTCAGGTAGGAGACGTGCTCCTCTCCGTTTGAATATGGGTAAGTGGCAACACCCACGGTTCCCAGTGCAATGCTGTTTGTTTTTTTCAGGTAGGAGACGTGCTCCTCTCCGTTTGAATATGGGTAAGTGAACATTACGTTCAAACCTCCAGGTACGCATCTATCGATTTGACGTTATTCCATTTTTCGTATGCTTTTCTTGGTTTTTTCAAGACGTATAAGCACGCTTGAATGTTACAGAGCCATGCCAAGGGCATGATGACACAAGTATTTTGGGCCAAGCGTCCAATCTATCTTTCTGTCTTTTGCTGTTACGAACCTACTTGTAGGGTTCAATTTGGCACATGTTGTCACATGGGATACAACATGGTCTAGGAACTCCAGGAGTTCGGTTTAGCCAGTGTGGAGCAATGAATGAGGGTCCCTCTCACTCTTGTCACAGAGTGTTTGGAGTTACCTCCACACACAAGTACATCTCGTACTTGATGGATGTCACTTTTCTTGATATCCTTGTTTGAGACATATTCCACATGTGGAGAATATGAGTCTCTGGGACTGACAGTGGTGCCAAATTTCTACCAATGTGTCGCGACAAAGTCCCTAGGTGCTGGTCGTATCCATTGGTTCGACCATTTTGAGCACACAGTATCAGGTACAATTTCAGTGGCCAGAAATTGTCGGGTACTAAGTACAGACTTGTGGTTATTACAAGTGCTGTGAAACCACCTTAACGGAGGGTTGTTTCTACATATAGCAAAGTTTTCTACGTTCATGAGAATGTCTCATGGTTGGTTCCTAGGTGTGACCGGGTTGTCACATTCTATTATGGTCCAACTTTTGTTGCAAGATTTTCACGTAAGTATAGTGGAAAGTCTCGTCATGGAATTGCGGTTCGGATAAGTTTGTGTTAAATGCATGCACACTAGGTGTTATGGGCCCTAGTGTTTAACACAAATTTATTCGAAGCGGTATGCAAATTCATGGACTTTATTGTTTTTGCAATTTTTTGCAATATCAGTGCAATTTCTCTTGCAGATTTTGTATGAGTTTACACCCTGCCATACAAGGTGATGGTTGAGTATGGGTGTTTCTGATTGGCTGCTAGTTGGTTGTCTCCATTCCATATAGCATATATGGTTGGATACTCAATGATTGAGTCATAGTTTGTCGTCAGTCATGGGCGACTCTCTGTAAGTGGTTGGGGGAAAGCACCTCACTCTTACTGCTGCTACTCATCCGCGTAGGATGGGTAGTTTACAAGCATTCTATTTAGTACTAAAGGATATGCAAAGTAATAATACCGCTTGGATTCGAAGGGGTGTTGGACTTCTGATCTCAAGCCTAAATGATTTCTATAAAAATTTTTGAAACACACACTTTTACTTGATATGGTAAAATAATTGCCTCCAAGCCTCACTGTGACAGCATCATGAAATTTTTCTAGATATACATACTTGGTGAATTAAACTTTTCATGTATGGTAGGTATAAGTTTAAAAAGGTTCAAAGTAAGGCATGGATAACAACTAATAGGTACGTTGATACCTATAATGCGTATTCATGGGTAACAAATCTATTCTATTGCCTTGTTTATATGGATGCAAGTGAGGACTCTATCTTTACGTAGGATCCTCTTGGGTTTGTTGTTGTCCATCATCATCAAACTTGGCCTTTGTCACTTTAGTATCAATTCTTCTTAACTATCTTATGCACAAGTCACTAAAAGGATACCTCGCATTCTCTCATTATGGTGTATAAAAATGAGACATAGACTGAGTCATTTTTTTCCTAATCCTTGTCCTTTGTCTAAAGCCAGTTGTCTTTTAAATTGTTATGTTCTTTTGTTTGTAAGTATGAGTTTAAAAATAGTAGCACACAATGTTCTCCCAACTTGTTGGGTAACCAGAACACTGGCTTTAGATATTTTTTGCCTACAAGATTTGATTGACCCATTGTTGTTAATTCCTTTTTAGGTTGAGAGGTATTAGGTGGTCTTTCCTTGCCTTTAGATTGAATTCTTGCTCACAGCTACTACAATCTTTGACTCTACTGGTTTTAAATTGCAGGTTAATCTAAAAGTACAAACCCTTGTTTAGTTAATTATTTTGACTTTTATGATTTCAGGAACATTTACTTGTAAATGGACTACTCTTGGCTGGATGTTTAGTTTGAGGAGTATCCATTGAAACTTGTAAAATCTTCTATGACTAGCTGGATGTTTAGTTTGAGGACTATCAATTGAAACTTGTAAAAGCTTCTACAACTGATTATAAACAACATCCATACTAGCTAACAAAGCCTTAAAATGATTGGAATATGGTGCATGCGTTAGGGCAGACACACACACACACACTTGGTCACTCCATCTACTTTTAATGTTCCACCTAGCTACACACTTAAACTTGAGCTACTAGGATGGCTAATGCTCATTTTGTCTTATAAGGGGCTATCTTATGCCTGTATCCTGAAGGAATTTTGATGGAAGCATAACATTGGTGAGATGAATATATAGTTCCACATCCCTTGGGCCTTACCTCCTATCATAGTTGGATGGCTTTGATGAATATGCCTATGAGGGCTAAATGCACAATGTTTGGAGTATATATATACACATATCCTCTGTAAATACACCTTACTAATCTCATTATCCTTGTGCTGGATATTGTGGCTTAAGTGTGGCTTTTTCTTTTCCTGGTGACCCCTTGCTCAATCTACTACTTTATATTAGTTATATTAACTTGGCCCTGACACTTAAATCTTAAAACTTTTTGCTCTCTTGTGACAGAACCCTTTTTGGCTTATATCTCTTTGGGTTGTATACATCATGTGGAATATACATGTTAGCCTGATTATATTGAGTTTCAACTCTATATTGGTGTGAATACCCCCCTAAAAAAAGTGCTCTCAATTGGTATAATTATCAAGGCATAAAATTATACCAACCCTTCAAGGAACCCCTCTCTCGAGCGTGATGGGCTGCACCATAATGGTTTTTTCTCACCTTTTCCTGTGTAGTTGACTACGTCTCTACACAGATACTTCATCTTGTGTATTGCTCCACAACACCACCATCTCTCTCTCTCTCTCTCTCTCTCTCTCTCTCTCTCTCTCTCTCTCTCTCTCTCTCTCTCTCTCTCTCTCTCTCTCTCTCTCTCTCTCTCTCTCTCTCATAAATACAGGTTTGTGTGTGATGATGCACCACCTATTTATCTTGATTTGGAGACGATTTTTGGAGCCTAGATAAGGTGGTTGAGATGCCTACATAGTTGCATCATATGAAGATTTTGGCATCGATGCAAGAGGATGATGTTGCTCAGCTTTCCTTGAACCTTCACCGAGCAAATGTTCAAAATATATGAGATCTTCTTAGTGAACCTGGCTACCTTGGTGCTCTATAAAAGAACGTAAGGGTGATGATTTTTCGTTCTTAGTCTTGTTTATTTTGTTTACGTTTTGGTAAAATCAAAAGGAATGTTACCATGGGTGACTCTGTGGTTCTGCTCCTCGCACCATCGATAGTGCTATACAAACCAGTTGTTGTAGACATTTTTTTATGCATATAAATTTATTAAAAAAAACACTTTTCACACTGTGGTCAATAGCATAAATTTGAAATTACTGGGCTACTTGGTACTCTGGTTGATGATGATTATTTGTCACCTTGCAGGTTCTTTTCTCTTGATTTTGGTTTCTGGTTCAAGAAAGTTAGCACTTTGAACTTAATGTTTGGTGCACAATAAATATTCAAATCTGATACTGTTTCACTCTTTGGTACAAGGAAATCTAATAAGGATCTCCCCTTTACTCAAAAAAAGACCTAAGGCTGTATTGACTGATTTGTTCAAGCCTATTTAGAGTAGTTGATGATTGAGCATGTATGAGTGTTTTGTTTCACCTCTAATGATCTTAAATCACCTAGGGTTAGGTTTATTTTCTTGAAGTGCATGACATGATTGGTCCTTTGAGTGCTTAGCTTGGCGGGTCTAAATACCGTGTTCCTTTTTTACTAATCTCACTCATGGTTTTTGGGTTGAAACTTATACCTAATTCTTCCACTGTCCGCTTATTTTTTTTTTCCATAAAGGTATAAATTGTAGTTATCTTATAGTACTCCACTTACTATAACCTAGGTTTTGAGATTATCAGACTGATTAAGCAATGCTGACTCTTTTCCATAGATCACTTTTGGATTTAGGTAAAATTTCATACTTTTTGAAACTAAGTTTATACGGATATAGTTTGGATCTTCTTGGATTTTTTACTTACCTAGGATTATGTGGGTTGTTCCTAATTTGATACACCACGTCTCAGTAATTTTGAATCATGGAAAAAGTTTGATATTTTTCTTCTGAAATATGTTGATTGATTACTAGCTTGGAATGTTTCACCGTAGTAATTTGCTAGGAGTATTAGGACTTTGGACTTTGGTATTGCCGTCTTTCGCATATTCCAAAATCACTTACTTTGAGGGTAGTAATATATGCTCATCTATTAAAAAAGAGACATATTTGTTTAGATTATACTACAGTCTTAGATCATTACTTTTGTAATTGAATGCATTGATTAAGCATCTCTTTGATGGATTATTTCTAAACGGATTGAAAAATCAGGGCCTAACTATTGCACTGTAATTATTGATTTTGTACTATAATTTTTATCTGACCCTAATAATGTTGATTGATCTGATAACCTCCGATTGATAATCCTAGACAGTAAAACTAGTATTAATTTTAGCCCATATTAACTTAAAACATCAATGGATCATGTTCCTCTCTTTGATCTGGAGCATTTTGGATTTATCTCTAGTTCTTGGATCTTAATAGAGCTGCACTAGGACGACCTGACAATACTTGAGCGTAGTCTGTACTTGACTTGTGCATTTAAGTCTACAATACCATGGGAAAACTTGTAGTTAATCAGCCATTATAGGCTCCTTTAATGTGATTAATAATGCTAGACTTACAGTCAGGTGATAGCTACTCTTGTATCATCTTTACATTATGATTTGATCCTCAAAACAAGATTGCTAGCTTGGGATGTTGTACGTACCTACTTACTAACACAACTAGCTCACCCATTTCACTTACTTTAATGATGGGATTTTCATTAACTACCTAGTGCTGGTCTTACTTTGTTCTAATAGCTTTGGTTTGCTTCTCCTAGATAATACAATTGATATGAGTTAGGAGTTTTGACTCATGTTTACTAGCTTGAAAGCTTTCATCAAAGGCTATCCTTTAGTTTTGAAACTAATAGACCTATATGACTTGGAGGTGATTGGGCATCTTCTAGCTTTGCATGCCTAGTTGATATAGTGCTTTTAAGCCTTTCTACTTCTAAGCTTTGAAATACTACACCCTACGATAGGTATAGTTGAGCTTTTTTGAATTACCTACTCTCTTATGATCGCAATTGAGTTGTGATACAAAGCTAATGATAATTCTTTTCATATTAAGTGACTTGTTTACAAAAACGACTATAAACTATAATTGGTTTGGCTATATTAGGCTTATTGGAAGCAAAACATGTTGGATGTTAGCATATGGTTTTACTGACTCTATCCAAAAATTTCTACTTCAGTCTCGTAAGTTCTGCTTGGCATAAATTGTCATCCAAGTCACTAGTCAATGGTTAGCTTATATTTTTTTTGAACATTGTTAATGGACTGCACTAATGGGTTGGATATTTGTTGGTTGATTATCTTTCTTATAACACATATAAATTTTAGGTCTACTTCTTGATTACAAAAACCAATGTAGGCTGTAAGTAGCTTTAGAAATAAGATTGCTTTGAAATAATGCCACTTGCAAAACAAGAACATCTTAAAGCTTGAAAGTGGTTCATGGGATAAAGAATGGTTAAGACACTTGGATCAGAAGGGGGTGACAACCATCTAATTAAAATTTAATCTAACTATTATGTATAGTTTCCTTTAAAAACAGGGTTTACTAGCTACGTTTACAACCTATTATAATAATACCACTTGTATTAGAAGGGGTGATGGCCTTCTGATCTCAAGCCTAAAATGAATTTTATAAAATCTTTTTGAAACACACATCTTATATGATATGGAGAAATAATGGCCTCCAAGCCTCACCATGACAGTATCATGACATTTTCTTGGATAAAGATACTTGGTGAATTAAACTCTTCATGGATGGTAGATATAACTTTAAAAAGGTTTTAAGTAGGACATGGATAACAACTAATAGATTTGTTGAAACTTGTAATACATATTCAATGCTAACCAATTTGTTGTCTTGTTTATATGGATGCACGTGAGGACTCTATCTTTATTTAGGATGTTTTTGGTTTTGCTGCTATCCATCATCGTGAAACTCGACTTTTGTCTCGTTAGTATCAATTGTCCTTAACTATCATTTGAATAATGAAACCTCATTTTCATTAGGTACAAGTCATTCGAATAATGAAACCTCATTTTCATTATGGTGTACAAAACTGAATCAAAGACTAAGTCATTTTTATGCTAATCCTTGTCCTTTGTCTAAAGCTAGATGTCTTTTGAACTATTATGTTCTTTTGTGTATAAGTATCAGTTTAAAAACAACAACACACAAGTTTCTCCCAGCTTGCTGGATAACCATGATGCTGGCTTAGAGATATTTTTTACCTACAAGCTTTGATCGACCCACTATCGTTAATTTCTTTTTAGGTTGACATGTGCTAGGTGGTCTTTCCTTGCCTTTAGATTGGATTCCTGCTCACAGCTATTGTAATCTTTGACTCTATTGGTTTCAAGTTGCAGGTTAATCCAAAAGTACTTACCCTCATTTACTTAATTATTTTGATTCTTATGATTTTAGGAACATTTTATCTGTAAACGGACTTATACTCTTAGCTGGACGTTTCATTTGAGGACTATCCATTGAAACTTGTAAAAGCTTCTACAACCGATTATGAACGGTATCCATACTTTTTTCTACTAGATAACAAAGCCTTAAAACTCTGATTGTTGTACAATCCTCTCTATTATCATTACCACTTTTTTGCTCTAATAAGACTTATGGTTTTTTTGACATAATACAACTCTGCTACTTTAGACTTGACTATTCTTCTCTCCTCAACTTGATGAGGTAGTAGGCCCATACTCAATGGGCCTACTATTGTATGGTGTAGGGGTTAGAAAGGACACACACACACACACACACACAAACACACACTTGGTCACTCCATCTATTGTGAATATTCCACCTAGCTACACACTTAAACCTAATATACTAGGATACCTTATGATCATTTTGTCTTATAAGGGGCTATCTTATGCATGTATCCAAAAGGAATTTTGATGGAAGCATAATGTTTCTTACGAATATACAATTCCACCTCCCTAGGGTCTTACTTGGATGGCTTAGATAAATATGTCTATTAGGGGATAAATGTTACAATGTTTGGAGTATACATGTATACATATCCTTTGTCAATACACCTTACTGTTCTCATTATTCTTGGGTTTGATACCGTGGCTTAATTGTGGTCTTTTCTTTTCTTGGTAACCTCTTGCTCAAACTCCTAATTTTTAGTAGTAATCTTAACTTGGCCCTGACACTTAAATGACTTCTTGCTCTCCTACGACTGGACCCTTTTTGGCTTATAGCTCTTTGGGTTGTATACATAATGTGGAATATACCCTTTCACATGCTTATATTGAGTCGCCACTGTGTTGGTGTGAATACCCCCCTAAAAAACGTACTCTCAATTGGTATAATTATCCAAGAATAAAAGTATACTGACCCTTTAAGGACACCCCCCTCCCAAGCGCATGATGGGCCATGCCATAATGGTTTTCTTGCACCTTTCCCTATGTAGTTCACACGTCTCTACTCACATACTACATTACCACCATCTCTCTCTCTCTCTCTCTCTCTCTCTCTCTCTCTCTCTCTCTCTCTCTCTCTCTCTCTCTCTCTTCCCCCCCCTACAACTTGATGATAAATACACGGAGCCTGGGTAAGGTGGCTAAGATGCCTACACAGTGGCATCATATGTAGATTTTGACATCAATGCAAAAGCCGGGATGACGTTTCTCGGATTTCCTTGAACCTTGCATCGAGAAAATGTTCAAAATATATGAGATCTTCATAGTGAACCTGTCATAAAATATAATATCTAATATCTAACCAACCCCAAATGATTTTCTCATATTAAATTGATCACTTAATGTGGGAGAATAAACGGGAACAAGTGTTAAGATATAGACATGTGCTTATAGATCTATCTCAACACGCGGCCAATGGTAAAGGGGCCCAAACGAGAGATGGTCTGTCAAAGAGCAAGTCTAACAAATGGAGCATAAGACCTTAGGGTTAGATCCATTGAAGACCTCTAATAATGTGTGTAAAAGGCCTTTGACCTTAGGTAAGCTAGGGATGAGCTTGAGGCGCGGGAACCCGAGCCAGCTCGAGGTTCTTGAGGTGCTTGAGATGCTTGAGGTGCTTAATTATTGAGATTCTTGAGGTGCTTGACATGCTTGAGATGCTAGGGTTGCACTTGAGGTGAGAACCCAGCCCAAGCTTAAAGTGCTTATGAGCCAAGCTTGTGGTGGGAACTGGGCCTATGCATGAGGGGCTTGAGGTGTCAAAAAGTCAAAGATTAAATCCCTACAAGGAGGGGGCGAGCCCTACATGAGGGGGGATGAGAGAGAACACCCACACACTCACACAAGGCATGCATAGTACAAAGAAAGCAAAAGGGACACTTGTCAAGTTCCTCCTCATGTTGCCCTCATGGTGTGCCTGAAGCCTATTGGTTGGCCACCCAAGGGTCCAATAATAATTTAGGAGATTTAATTAAATGATTTATCATTTATCTAGCCCTTTCTCTCAAAGGGGGAAGGGGGACAGTCTAAATGCATACCCAAGTTTCAGACTTTCTGGAGGTACTTGAATGTGCAATATAACCTCGGCTCATCTTTCCATGAAAGTACTATGCTGACATACTCATCAGCAGCAACAACCAAGTCCTTGACTTTCTATGGTTTCTTGCTAGTAGCCAACCGCATCAAAACTGATGATTAAGGTTGATAACTTGAGAATAACAGTCAGAGAATAACAGTCAGACTAAAAGTAGCCGTAACATGCCTTTCATCATATGAAGCAAACTTCAAACTAGAAAGGTAACCGATCCAGTTGTTTCACTGCTTGCTAATGTATGCACTTAGCATATCCTTTAGCGTGATTTAGCGTATGCACTTTGCATATCCTTTAGTACTAAATAGAATGCTTGTAAACTACCCATCCTACGCGGGATGAGTAGCAGCAGTAAGAGTGAGGTGCTTTCCCCCAACCACTTACAGAGAGTCGCCCATGACTGACGACAAACTATGACTCAATCATTGAGTATCCAACCATATATGCTATATGGAATGGAGACAACCAACTAGCAGCCAATCAGAAACACCCATACTCAACCATCACCTTGTATGGCAGGGTGTAAACTCATACAAAATCTGCAAGAGAAATTGCACTGATATTGCAAAAAATTGCAAAAACAATAAAGTCCATGAATTTGCATACCGCTTCGAATAAATTTGTGTTAAACACTAGGGCCCATAACACCTAGTGTGCATGCATTTAACACAAACTTATCCGAACCGCAATTCCATGACGAGACTTTCCACTATACTTACGTGAAAATCTTGCAACAAAAGTTGGACCATAATAGAATGTGACAACCCGGTCACACCTAGGAACCAACCATGAGACATTCTCATGAACGTAGAAAACTTTGCTATATGTAGAAACAACCCTCCGTTAAGGTGGTTTCACAGCACTTGTAATAACCACAAGTCTGTACTTAGTACCCGACAATTTCTGGCCACTGAAATTGTACCTGATACTGTGTGCTCAAAATGGTCGAACCAATGGATACGACCAGCACCTAGGGACTTTGTCGCGACACATTGGTAGAAATTTGGCACCACTGTCAGTCCCAGAGACTCATATTCTCCACATGTGGAATATGTCTCAAACAAGGATATCAAGAAAAGTGACATCCATCAAGTACGAGATGTACTTGTGTGTGGAGGTAACTCCAAACACTCTGTGACAAGAGTGAGAGGGACCCTCATTCATTGCTCCACACTGGCTAAACCGAACTCCTGGAGTTCCTAGACCATGTTGTATCCCATGTGACAACATGTGCCAAATTGAACCCTACAAGTAGGTTCGTAACAGCAAAAGACAGAAAGATAGATTGGACGCTTGGCCCAAAATACTTGTGTCATCATGCCCTTGGCATGGCTCTGTAACATTCAAGCGTGCTTATACGTCTTGAAAAAACCAAGAAAAGCATACGAAAAATGGAATAACGTCAAATCGATAGATGCGTACCTGGAGGTTTGAACGTAATGTTCACTTACCCATATTCAAACGGAGAGGAGCACGTCTCCTACCTGAAAAAAACAAACAGCATTGCACTGGGAACCGTGGGTGTTGCCCTCGCAATCCAACCCCTTTGGTAAAAATCTACATAGTCAAACCCTTTGGTAAGACCCTTTGTAGAAACTGCTCAACTAGCAGGTAACAGTAACCAATATAGGTAACAGTGTTTAGGGGTGCGGAGAAGCAAGGCTTCTATACGTATACACCGTTAAACCGCACCATGTGGTGATACCAACACTAATGCTAGGGTGCTGATTATCACGATACACGGCACTCAAATCTAGTAGGTAAGAGCATGGAAGTTCGCACAAGATTCCAAATTGGTTGCGCATTGGGCAAGGCCCTTGGCAGCAAGAAGTAGAGTAGTATTGAGCATGTGTTTGATAACTCTAGTATGCACTAGCATGGATGATCACGGCTATCATTCATAGAGCCAAGCAGGTACAAGCGGCATAATTTGCACGTGCTCTACTATTTTTCCATTACATTACACTTTGACACGGTCAATTGTTTGTGCATGATCGACAAGGTCGACTCTCTTTGCTATGATATCTGTCCTCACTGATAGCCTTTATTGGCAATGAGGCCAGACATAGTTATCTGAGGCATGGCTTCTCCTGCGTACCTTGATAGAGCACGCTCGTCAAAGGTTCCATTTTCTTTCAAAGGCAAGGCCTATTACTGGACTTGTTGAAGGCAGCAAGTTGCTCGGCATGGCCCACTCCTTGGAACTGTCTCTCCAAGCCAACATAGGCTGCCATGATATTTGCAGCCACATCCGATTGGCTATCAACACATCCATTTATGTGAAGCAAGGCTTCAATTTAAGAATCTTGCTGGTGGGGTATGCTATGAGCACATGCCCTAGGCAAATTTCTACATATGACGGCAGGATATTTCAGAGCATGTATATGATATATATATGCCAACTCTCTCTTGCCCAACAGAGAGGGTTATGACCTTCATTTGAGCGAGTTTTCTTCCACAAAATCTCGGGACAACTGGTTATAGCAACAACAACCAGGTTAGCCAAGTTTACGTTTTTCTTGTTTTTTCCGTGGTTACACTTTCCTTCGCAATTAGTGTCATTGTGCAAAGCAAAGTGCTTTGGCACTTTTACACGAAGCAAGGCTTCTCCCTTGTGTCGCGTTACTGCACATTGACATGGGATCACAGGCAATGGCACACAAGTTTTGGAAACTGGTATGACCAGCAGCTTGCTCCCATTTTAGAGGTGGTGATCTTCCGTTATGATGTACCACTACCAATTCCGATTGTGCATGGCACTTTTGGTTTCGGCTCTCATAGTAGCCAAGGGCTTACGCTTTTGCATGCAAGGCATGCTAAGCAGGTGGCATGGATTCCACCACTTCATGCATTACGCTTTCGCTAACACACTCGCAACTCTGTCATGGACAGAGTATGGATGGATTGTTGGTTGCTATCAAGTCATCCTCCTACAGTCACGACCCTACACGGTAGATGGTCAAGATTTAACTTGTGCTTTCTATTGCCTCTCTTGCTACGAGCATCATACAAACAGATTGTAGAATGCTTATAGGATAAGCTGCAATTCAGGCATAAGATGTCTAAGAGCACAGATTCTGGGCACAGCATGCTCTTTTTTTTCCCTCTCCTTTTCTTCTTTCTTTCAAGAATAACAAAACTCTTATAAGACGTTTTCGATACATGTTTTCCTGGTAAGTCATCCTGAGACAAGGTACTCTAACTCTCACCTAGAAATTGGGCAAGACTCCATCTAAATTAGTCTTCATTGGTTCCTCGATTGAACACTAATTGCCACAAGGGCTATGAGCCACACACATTGGCTAAGAGTCATTGTCAGATCTTGGGTAAGACCCAATTGTTGGTATTCCTTGGGAGATTGTTCTCCAGCTCGACCAGATCTACCCAGGGGAGTCAACATCGATGTTACTGGACAAGCAAGAGTCTTGTCATTACGGATGTTTAGGATGTCATTTTTGCACTACAAGTTTTCCGTGCGACACTCAAGTTGAGTTTTTGATAATCTTCACCTCACAGCAGCTGATCTCTACAAGGAAGTTAGATGTAGCAATCAGTTACGACAGCATGGCTATCCACAAGAACTAAGTAGTTCACTTGTGTGGATTTCCAGCTCTCCCCATGGCACTACGGAGTGTCTATGGACATATTGTTTTGGGGTACAACCCGGCGGGTGACTGCTACATCACCCCACAGGCATTGCGGATCACAATTGATCTGCATTGAGGATCATAGTTTGATCTCTCCCAGTTAGACTTTCAAGGAAATAATTCTGCAATCTACCACGCAGTAGCGGACAACTTCAACTTTTCAAGTTGATTTCAATCATTACGTACACGGTTACCTATATTGGTTACTGTTACCTGCTAGTTGAGCAGTTTCTACAAAGGGTCTTACCAAAGGGTTTGACTATGTAGATTTTAACCAAAGGGGTTGGATTGCGAGGGCAACACCCACGGTTCCCAGTGCAATAATGTTTGTTTTTTTAGGTAGGAGACGTGCTCCTCTCCGTTTGAATACGGGTAAGTGAACATTACGTTCAAACCTCCAGGTACGCATCTATCGATTTGATGTTATTCCATTTTTCGTATGCTTTGCTTGGTTTTTCCAAGATGTATAAGCACGCTTGAATGTTACAGAGCCATGCCAAGGGCATGATGACACAAAGTATTTTGGGCCAAGCGTCCAATCTATCTTTCTGTCTTTTGCTGTTACGAACCTACTTGTAGGGTTCAATTTGGCACATGTTGTCACATGGGATACAACATGGTCTAGGAACTCCAGGAGTTCGGTTTAGCCAGTGTGGAGCAATGAATGAGGGTCCCTCTCACTCTTGTCATAGAGTGTTTGGAGTTACCTCCACACACAAGTACATCTCGTACTTGATGGATGTCACTTTTCTTGATATCCTTGTTTGAGACATATTCCACATGTGGAGAATATGAGTCTCTGGGACTGACACTGGCGCCAAATTTCTACCAATGTGTCGCGACAAAGTCCCTAGGTGCTGGTCGTATCCATTGGTTCGACCATTTTGAGCACACAGTATCAGGTACAATTTCAGTGGCCAGAAATTGTCGGGTACTAAGTACAAACTTGTGGTGATTACAAGTGCTGTGAAACCACCTTAACGGAGGGTTATTTCTACATATAGCAAAGTCTGCTACGTTCATGAGAATGTCTCATGGTTGGTTCCTAGGTGTGACCGGGTTGTCACATTCTATTATGGTCCAGCTTTTGTTGCAAGATTTTCATGTAAGTATAGTGGAAAGTCTCGTCATGGAATTGTGGTTCGGATAAGTTTGTGTTAAATGCATGCACACTAGGTGTTATGGGCCCTAGTGTTTAACACAAATTTATTCGGAGCGGCATGCAAATTCATGGACTTTATTGTTTTTGCAATTTTTTGCAATATCAGTGCAATTTCTCTTGCAGATTTTGTATGAGTTTACACCCTGCCATACAAGGTGATGGTTGAGTATGGGTGTTTCTGATTGGCTGCTAGTTGTTTGTCTCCATTCCATATCGCGTATATGGTTGGATAATCCATGATTGAGTCATAGTTTTTCGTCAGTCGTGGGCGACTGTCTGTAAGTGGTTGGGGGAAAGCACCTCACTCTTACTACTGCTACTCATCCCGCATAGGATGGGCAGTTTACAAGCATTCTATTTAGTACTAAAGGATATGCAAAGTGCATACGTTAAATCACGCTAAAGTATATGCTAAGTGCATACGTTAGCAAGAAGTGAAACAACTGGATCGGTTACCTTTCTAGTTTGGAGTTTGCTTCATATGATGAAAGGCATGTTACGGCTACTTTTAGTCTCTGACTGTTATTCTCAAGTTATCAACCTTAATCATCAGTTTTGATGCGGTTGGCTACTAGCAAGAAACCATAGCAAGTCAAGGACTTGGTTGTTGCTGCTGATGAGTATGTCAGCATAGTACTTTCATGGAAAGATGAGCCGAGGTTATATTGCACATTCAAGTACCTCCAGAAAGTCTGAAATTTGGGTATGCATTTAGACACCTCTTCGTTATGATAACTCGTTTAACATACTCAAGTGAGTTTTAAATGGAGTCTTCACATTATGTTAGTTACGGGTCGGTTAACCAAGACGGTGGTACAGGGACAACAATGTGGAAAATCAAGATGTTATTCTTGATTTCATTGAGCCTCCCAATGAACCGGGTTCCGATTCAACAAACCGTTTGATCCATGAGGGATGCCATGGTGGAAAACATTAGTGTTCTTATGAAGATACCACCACTTGTGTTTTCGAGGACAAAAACTCTTACAAAGGGAGGAGTAATGTCAGGACACGGGTCCTACGGGCAGGGCCCTACCCTAAAGGGGGGTCACGGACCCCGGCCATGGGCCAGCTAGCAGTGTGGACAGGGGATCCTAGGGCTAAGAGCCTATAAGTATGGGCGGTTGGGTGGAGGATCGAGGTCACTAGCTCCTAGGGTTTTCTCAGCTACTCTCAAATTAAATAGGCCAATTCCATTACATTGGTATCAGAGCATTTGTTTTCTCTTTTCTTGCTTAAGAAGAGAGGTCCTTAAGTAGTCTATAAATGGTTCATGTTGTTAATTATATTAGGGTAAGTGGAACTGGGATCTAATATCGGTTTTGTTGAGCCCACTATGTGGGGGATGGTGCACACCTCGAGAGCTTTGGACTTAATAATGGAGTCTTTTTAGACTTGCCTACGGCTTTACCATTATGGAGCCATAAGAAGTCCTAAAGGAGCTAGCCCTTGGAAAATCTGCTATGTTAGACCTACTCCTCTACTCTCTATAATTAACCACTTCGAGCCGTGGATGTAGATACTTAAGAGCCGATTTTCAAAGGCTAAGAGGAGTGGCAACTAAGGTTTTGAATTGCTAAAGCATACACTAAGTACATACATAAATTTTGTTAACATGGCTGACAATAATCAAGAGAGTAGAATGAACATTGATAGCTTTGATTTTGCACATGAAGGTGCTAATGATGATGCTCCCATGTTTGTGAATTAACTCATCAGTAGGTTGCAGCAAGCTATGGGCAACCCTGCTTTGCAAGCTGAAGTTACTCAACAACTTCGTGCTTTGGAGACAAGGGCGTCACAGAGTCCTCCAAGCTACGCCATGTAGCTATGTATTTCCAAAAATCATCTCGTCAATGGTGGGCTAGCCTTCGTGGCAATGGTGAAGCCCCAAAGACATGGAAAACTCTACGAGTTTCCATCATGAAGCAATTCCTTGCAAGCGATGCAAAAGACAAAGTGCTTACTGAATGGCGCAGCTTGAAGCTTCTCTCTCATGAGTCTATCCACAAGTACGTAGACAAGTTTTGGGATTTCATCTCAAGGCTACTGTCTTTCAAAAGATAGACTTTGCCAAGCAAAGGCAGCAATTCTGTGCGGGATTACCTGAAGAGATGGCCGAATACATCAACTCTCAACGGCCTGGTACTATTAGCGAAGTAATCCATCACACCATGGTTGCTTCACGCATCAATTTCCATCAAGGGGCTAGACGTAATGTCAAGCCCATGGAAAACAAAGACAAAAATGATGCAAAGGGGAAAACCAATGTTCAAAATACTTCCCAAGTCACTTCCAGCAACAACAACAATCGGTCCAAGGAGAAGGGAGTTTACAAAGGTAAAAAAAAACTCTCTCCTGAAGAGCTTGAAGCTTTTCGCAAGGACCATAAGTGTTTCAAGTGTGGGGAGCAAGGACATGGATATCGTTCTTGCCCCAAGAAGAATACTTGCAATGAGATTCCTAGGGCTTCCACCATCGAAGCTCCAAAAGAGGATGCTCATTGCAAAGGATCATCACTTTCCTATGCTTGGGGAAAGGTAAGAGAGCATGATGCCTTCATCTTGTTTGACTTGACCCTGGCTCTACTCTCAACTTCATATCAATGGAGTTGGCCACCAAGTTGGGCATTCAAGCTTTTGAGATGGGAGATATAGTAGTGGTTGATGCAGCTTTCAAGGGACAACAAGCCTCCGTTACTCCCTTGATTGGGAAGTTGAGGCTTCAAGTACAAAGCTATGTCGACAAAGAAGACTTCTTCATCTCTCCTCTCCAACATGAGGATGTTATCCTAGGGGCACCATGGTTTGATTGCATGGCTGCCAACATGAAGTTCCCTGAAAGGAGAATCTACTTCACCTACAGGGGAAAGAACATGTATATAGATGCTAGTGAGTGTGGTCACACTATTCCACTTGTAAATCCTCTTGCCTTTGATAAGTCAATGAAGAGCTCAGTTTCTGCATACATGATTTTTGTCAAAGAGTCTCTAAAAGATACTAATGTTTCATCAAATGTAAATGGTATGAATCAAGAAGAGTTAGACTTGTCTAATTTTCTAAAAGGATTCCAAGATGTGTTCACTCATCGATGATATCCCTATGGACTTACCTCCAAAACGAGGGGATGATGACCATCGCATTGAGCTCCTTCCTGGAAGCTCACCACCTAACAAGCCTCCTTATCGAGTCTCACAAGATCAACAAGAGGAGATCATGAGGCAAGTACAAGAGCTGGTAGACAAAGGGATGGTGAGACCTAGTTCCTCTCCCTTTTGTTCTCCAGTCCTTTTAGTCCAAAAGAAATATGGTACATACCGTATGTGTGTGGACTATCGAGCACTAAACCATATCACTATCAAAAATAGATTTCCAGTACCTCGGGTAGAAGATCTGTTTGATAAGCTACAAGGCTCTACCTACTTCAGTAGGATTGACCTTAAGAGTGGCTATCATAAAATAAGGATAGTGGATGAAGATATCTTAAAGATCGCGTTTCGCACAACGTTTGGTCTTTATGAATATCTAGTCATGCCTTTTGGCTTGACTAATGCACTAGCTACGTTCAATCGTTTGATGGAGAAAATTTTAGACCATACCGCAAATTCACTGGAGTGTTCTTTGATGATATCATCATCTACTCCAAGTCTTTGGAGGAACATAAGCAACATCTCCAAGTGATTTTTCAAGCATTGAGGGAGAACAAGCTTTTCCTCAACCAAAAGAAAAGCGAATTCTTCCTTCAAGAGATTCAATACCTAGGTCATATTATCTCTATAGATGGTATCCGAATGGATCCATCAAAGTTAGAGGTAATAAAAGCATGGCCTAACCCAAGAAATCTCCATGAGCTAAGAAGCTTTGTTGGTAAGTCCGCATACTATAGATGCTTCATAGCAAAATTCTCTCAAGTAGCAGGACCACTACATGACATAACTAAGAAGAACGTTAAGTTTATATGGACTGCTAAGGAGAAAAATGCTTTTGAAAATCTCAAAGAGAAGCTTACTTCCCAACCAGTCCTTGTCCTTCCGGATCTCTTAGAGCCATTTGAGGTCCAATGTGATGCTTGTGGTGATTGCCTTGGAGCAGTTTTGCTTCAAGAAGGGCATGCCATATGAGAGCCAAAGGCTCAATATTGACGAGTCTTGGGCATTTATGAGAAAGAGCTTTTAGCTGTTCTACATGCCCTAGACACATGGAAGCACTACCTATTGAGGACTCCATTTATCCTACAAACCGACCACCAAAGTCTTAAGTATTTCATGACGCAAACCAAGCTTTCCGACAAACAAATGAGGTGGGAAAATTTTCTTTCGCAATTTAATTTCCATATTGCTCACATAGCTGGTAAGCACAATCACGCGGCCGATGCACTTTCACGAAGACCCAAAGTTAATGCGGTGTCTATAGCTACTCACAATGATCTATCTTCTATGATAGATGAGTATGCTACTGACCCTAACTTTACAGACATAATGTCAGCCCTTGCTTTGGGGAAGAAAGAGGAACCATTCACCTTGTAGGATGGTTATCTTCTCCATGGCAATACACTATGTGATACCCATTCCCTTCGTGAGAATGTTATGTATGAATCCCATGATCCTCCATATGCGGGGTATAGGGGTATTCAACCTACTCTCCGAGGAGTAGAGACGTACTTCTATTGGCCTACCATTAAAGTGGACATACAAGAGTATGTTTCAAAATGTGTAGTATGCCAAAAGACCAAGTATGATAGAGGGAAGCAACCTGGATTACTCCAGTCATTGCCTATCCCAAACTCACCATGGGAGAGTATATCCATGGATTTCATCTTTGGATTACCCAAGTCTATCCATGGGAATATAGGAATATGGACAATAGTTGACAGGTTTAGCAAGCAAGCACATTTTATTCCTGTCAAAAAAACTATTAAGGCACATCAAATGGAAACTCTCTTCATATCTCAGATTTTCAAGCACCATGGATTACCCACATCCATCGTGTCAGATAGAGATCCTAGAATGACCAGTAATTTCTGGAAAGGTCTCTTTGAAAACTAGGAACAAGATTGAATTTCTCTTCGGCCTATCACCCACAAACGGATGGCCAAAGTGAGATAGCCAATCTTACGATACTCAATCTACTCAAAACTTATGTTACCAAAGTAGATCAACACTCACAATGGGAAAAGTACTTACCTCTTGTAGAGTATGCCTACAATAATACTGTACATACTTCTATGGGAAAATCACCTTTTGAGATCATTGAGGGAAGACCTAAAAGTCCCTTGCTACTCAAAGTACATGGGAAAATCTTCGCCGCCGATGAGTATAGCCATGACTTACAAGAATCTTTTCAAAAGATTAAGGAGGCTATATCCATCTCTCAACAAAGGCAAAAAGCTGCTGCTGCTGATAAGCACAAAAGAGCCTTAATGTTCAAAGAAAATGATTGGGTCTTACTCAAGTTTCCTAAGGCTCGATTAAGGCAAACGACGGGCAAAAATCCTACGGGCCATCAAAAGTATTATGCTAAACTAGCAAAAAGATACTATGGTCCTTTCCAAATCTTGAAGCCCATCAATGAGACGGATTATCAAGTCTAGTTGCCCAACCATTGGCTCATACACAATGCCTTTCATGTAAGCCTACTTAAGCCCTACAAAGGAGAGCCACCAACTGAACCAATTATTGAAGACCCTCCCGAAGTTGAAGACCAAGAAGAGGTGCTACAACCTGAAGCTGTTCTTCGGCATGAAGACAAGGTACTACGCCATGGTAAGATTATCCAACGGTATCTTATTAAGTTCAAAAATTATCCTTTTGAAGATGCTAGATGGATGCAAGGAATATAGCTTAAGGATAGTATGAACCTTGTCAATGCTTACAATGCTACATTAGAGTAAGCAAATGTACAAATTTCTTTTAAATGACTCATGTTTTTGTCTTATAAGACTAGTCCTCTTTTTAATTGTGCACAAATTTAACTAGTATGCATGCTTAGAATCATGTTTGTGATGACGACGTCTCTCAAACACCAAGTAGAATTTGTCACTCTACTTTGGGAGAATGAAATGGGCTCAAGAGCAGACATGCTTGCGGCAGCTATGTCTCCCAAGCACCAAATGGATTATTCATCTATCTTGGAAATATGTCGTAGGGTAAAAAGGGATCCTCTACCCGCTAAGTAAAATTGACTAATGGCTAAGGCTTTATCTCTTCTACCTCATAGTCGAGGACGACTATGATTTTAAGAGAGAGGTAATGTCATAAAATCTAATATCTAATATCTAACCAACCCCAAATTATTTTCTCATATTAAATTGATCACTTAATGTGGGAGAATAAACGGGAACAAGTGTTAAGATATAGACATGTGCTTATAGATCTATCTCAACACGGGGCCAATGGTAAAGGGGCCCAAATGAGAGATGGTCTATCAAAGAGCAAGGATAACAAATGGAGCATAAGACCTTAGGGTTAGCTTCATTGAAGACCTCCAATAATGTGTGTAAAAGGCCTTTGACCTTAGGTAAGCTAGGGCTAAGCTTGAGGCGCCAGAACCTGACCCAGCTCGAGGTGCTTGTCCTGCTTGTCATGCTTGATGACTAAGGTTCTTGAGGTGCTTGAGATGCTTGAGGTGCTTAATTATTGAGATACTTGAGGTGCTTGACATGCTTGAGATTCTAGGGTTGCACTTGAGGTGAGAACCCAGCCCAAGCTTAAAGTGCTTATGAGCCAAGCTTGTGGTGGGAACTGGGCCTACGCATGAGGGGCTTGAGGTGTCAAAAATTCAAAGATTAAGTCCCTACAAGGAGGGGGCGACCCCTACATGAGGGGAGATGAGAGAGAACACCCACACACTCACACAAGGCATGCATAGTACAAAGAAAGCAAAAGGGACACTTGTCAAGTTCCTCCTCATGTTGCCCTCATGGTGTGCCTGAAGCCTATTGGTTGGCCACCCAAGGGGTCTAATAATTACTTAGGAGATTTAATTAAATGATTTAGCATTTATCTATCCCTCTCTCTCAAAGGGGAAAGGGGGACACTTGTCTCAAGGCTATCCTTGCTGCTTGTAATGCCTCCTGCTTGTGATTGGCTAGGCTTGGAGGGGTCCAATGAGCTTCAAGCATGAGCTACAAGGGGGGGTCGACCCAAGCAAGCTAGGGGGTATACTCACCCACATGCACTCACAAACACTCTCATTGTGTGCTATGCAAAGTGCAAGAGCTCCCTCTCCTTCTCCAAGCAAGTAGAGGTTGAGAGCCTACACCAACACTCTTGGATATGGAATGCAAATCCAACCAAGAGCCATGCTTCAATGCTTAAGCTTGCCATCTCCTTCTTCTTCATTACTATGCTATTATGTATGCTAGCAACAAGAGTTATGATAAGTGAGGAACTAATTCTTTCTCCTACGAAATGTTTCTTCTTCCTCTTCCCTACCCTCATTCCCTGCTAGCTCTCTCCACCTTCGAAGGTGTTTGAGGTCTTGGGACTGAGGCTTGGGATAGTTAAAGCTTTATTCAATTTTATGTTATGTTTGTGATGTATGAATCTTTCCATCTTCATTGCATCACCTAGGTCACAAGGAACACAAAGATTGTATTGTAACAAGTCTCTCTTAATGGGAGAAATCATAATACAAATGCCTATTGGAAGGGGGACCGGCTCCACGTAAATCCGGTCCTCAACTGTTGTCATGTTCTCTAAATTCTCTCTCTTGCAAAAGTATTGTTCATGCCAAGTTAACTAATTGCTGTGATTATGTTACTATCTTCAATTATGTTCACCCGCGATGCTCACAAAGTCATTTCTAAAGAGTACTCTCATTAATTTCCGCTACTCTCAAATTAAATAGTCCAATTCCATTACAGAACCTAGCTGCCTTGGTGCTTTATAGATGAAGGTGAGGTTCATGATTTTCCCTTCTTACCCGTGTTTATTTTGTTTACATTTTGGTATTATAAAAACCATTTACTGCATAGGTCTTTTTCTACGATTATAAATTTTAAAAAACACTTTTTTCACTATGGTCAATTGCCAATAAATTTGAAATTATTGGGTTATGCTACTTGGTACTCTAGTTGGTGATGATTACTTGCCACCTTGCACGTTCTTTTCTCTTGATTTTGATTTTTGGTTCAAAAAAGTTTACACTTTGAACTTAATGTTTCGTTCATAGTCAATATTTAAATCTGATATTGTTTAACTCTTTTGGTACGAGGAAATCTACTAAGGACCTCCTATATACTAAAAACAAAGACCTAAATTTTTATTGACTGATTTGTTCAAGCCTATTTAGAACAGTTGGTGACTGAGCATGTATGACTGTTCTGTTTCACCTCTATTGATCTTAAATCATGTAGGGTTAGGTTAGCTTTCTTGAAGTGCATGACATGATTGGTCCTTTCAGTGCTTATCTTGGCGGGCCTCAATACCCTATACATTTTTTTTTTATCTCACTCATGGTTGTTGGGTTGAAACTTATACATGATTCTTACATTGTCCACTTGATGTTTCATGGTTATCTTCTATAACTACACTAAGTTTATACGAATATAGTTCGGGTCCACTTGGATCATTTACACCCTTAGGATGATATGTATTGTTCCTTATTTGATACACCATGTTTCAGTAGTTTTGAATACTGGAATTTTTTTTGATATTTTTCTCTCAAAATATATGATGATTGATTACTGGCTTGGAATGTTTCACCTGGTATCTAACTTACCCAGCCTACTTGTATTGCATAACTTAGAGAACAATTATTTCATTACCTATCTTGGGTTGGGTTCACCATAGGAATCTGCTAGGAGTATTAAGACTTTGGAATAGATTGGACTAGAAACTAATATTGATGTTTTTTGCATACACCATGATCACTTACTTTGTGGGTAGTAAAATATGCTCATTTGTTAAAAAAAGGAGACATATTTGTTTAGATTATACAACAGTCTTAAAGCTTTAATTTTGTAATTGACTACACTGATTCAGAATCTCTTTGATGGATTAGTTCTAAACGGATTGAAAAATCAGGGCCTAACTATTTCACTATAATTACTAATTTTGCACTAATTTTAATATAACCCTAATGTTGATTCATCTGATAGCCTCGGGATGATACTCGTAGATAGTAAAACTAATATTAAGTTTAGCCCATATTGAGGTAAAACAACAATGGCTCATGTTGCTCTCATTGATCTAAAGCTTTTTGGAATTCTGATCCTTTATCTCTAGTTCTTGGATCTTAAATAGAGCTACACTAGGACAACCTGTAAATACTTGAGCGTAGTTTGTACTTGACTTGTGTATTTAATTCTATAATATCATGGGAAACCTTGTTTGTTAATCAATCATGATAGGCTCTTTTAATGTGATTAATAATGCTAGACTTATAGTCACCTGATAGCTACTCGGGTATTCTCTTTTACATTATGATTTGGTCCTCAAAACAAGATTTTTGGCTTGGGTTGTTGTACCTACTTACTGTAGCCACAATAGGGCGCTAGTTATACGCTTGGTTGGCTGGTCTGTTATCCCAAGCAGTGGTCCTTGCCCTCTTTGCCCAATGATTCCTTCTATTCTGATTAGCCTTTTGTACTTCGAGAGCTAGAGGTTTGGCCCTCAACAAGGCATCCTGTAGCGTCGTCGGCCTGAGGACTTCCAACCGAGTATTCAGGGGATCGATTAGTCCTTGGCAGAACCTTGCCACCTGTTGTTCCGAGGTCATCTTAGGAGCATATCTCCGAAGAGTGACAAACTTTGCATAGTATTCTTCGACAGATGAATTCAGCTATCGAAGTGAAAAGAATTCATTCATCCTCAAGGTTCTATAGGCAGGCGGTAAATAGCGCCCCATTATCGCAGCTTTAATGTCTTCCCAGGACTGGGAAGATCCCTTAATATCCATGTCCTTGCAATGTTGCTTCCACCATATCTTGGCATCGCCAGTCAAGCGGAACATCGCAAGCATGGTCTGATTTACGGATTGGGTCCCCGCAGCTTCAAAGTAGTCGTCCATGGCTTCCATCCATACTTCCGCATCTCTCTCCACATTTTCCCCCTCGCCCTTAAAGATCGGAGGTTGGGCTTGCTTAAGGAGAAGCTTCTTCTCTTGCGCTGCCGAGTACAGAGCAACAGGCGGTACCTACATGGATTATACTAATTCTTGATATATTACTTGGATTTCAAAATAGACACGAGACTTTGAATAAAATTCAAGATTCTAATTTATCAAGAGACAGAGATTCAAAGACAAAAAGCACTTTATTGATGAAAATTTATTACAATTGAAACCCCTCAAGGTTTAGGATAACTGATGATCAGCTTATTACATGGCTTTATGGATTGCGTATAAAATACGCCTAGGAGATGGTATTCACATGATGCACTACTTCATTCGTGTAATAGTTCCTATAGTCATTCTTGAGTGGATAAGAAACTAAGATATCAAGCCGGAGTTCCGCTTTCAGTAATCCAAAGGTTTTGACTCGGTTCGCTAGGATCACGTTTGTGACCTTCTCCAAGAGCCAGTCATTGATGGTTTGATTGGAGTTGTCTGAAACAGTCTGGTCCAATCATGTAGGCACCAAGTAGAATATCTCTATTACTCTCAACTCTTCTCCCCTAGGTATCTTCTTCAAGTCGGTAGCCAGGCATCCTAGCTTCCGAGCGTTGATGTAGTAAACCCCTCTTGGAAATTTCCAATCAAGTCCCCATCCTCTATCAATGCGAGTGGAGTGTGGCGTATAAGCCTTCAACAGTATCTCCATGACATCTCGCCTGAACTGGTAAACTGGGGATCTTCGAGCTTGCTCATAAATAAGCTCAAACACTTGGAACTTCCGATATTCGAGCACGGGGTCTTCCTGCAACACCAATGCAAGGAATTCGGATCAACTACCTATATACTTTCAGTTCCTTTTAAATGTTCAAACAATACGACTTTATTTCCCAGCCTAACCTAGGCTCTGATACCAGGTGTGAGGTCCCCACCCCGCCATTTCCAATGGTGGATCTGATGGTGAATCCGGTGGCCACTAGATCTATTGCGGAAGAAAACAAAATGGTTCAGGGTTCGACTAGCGGACGATCTCTCATCACAAAGTGAGTCGAGTTCGAGCCTACTAGCAGGGAGATCTAGCTCCACCTCGTAGGGGAAGAGTACTTGAACTATCTAGCGATCCTAAGACCCACATTCCAAGAGGAGAGAAACCCCGAGCGTCTTTTCCCCCATGTTTCAGAGGCACATACACTCTAGATTTCACCGCTCTAGGGGCAATGAGTATTACTAATATCGAAGTAAGCACAATGGGGACAGAGAGTTCCCGACCAATCGGGACCACCCATCTCGTAGGCATTGGCAACCTGAGCCAAGCCCCCACTTTCCACCCCCACACTCACACTTCCTTGTGTGACCTAATTACTACACAAAGGTTGTTCAACATAAAGATCCCTTGTTTAATTCCGAATCACATTGTTCGTTAATACAACCCTTCAACCAGTATTGCAAACATCACCAAGACAGAATTCTAGTAAAAATTCTACTCAAACTTATTCATAAAAGTTCCAATGTTCTGGAGGTACAACATCCCCCCTCCAGCGAGAGTTCACTCCTCCCGTTGTCGCCTAGCTGCCCATACAACTAGGTATGTCCACCACATAAAAAGCACGTCATGGACACTCCCACCGCATAGAAAGCAAGACGTGGGTTCCCACCGCATAGAAAGCAAGTCATGGGTATCCACCGCATAGAAAGCAAGTCGTGGATTCAAGAGCCCTTAACAAGGAACTCTGCCCCCTGTGATCAGTAGGGGGGTCAGGACTGATTCAACATTGGAAATAAAATGAACATGTTGAGCTAAATTTTCTATAGCAGACATTCTTTCCTAATTGCAACCAGCATACCCATCAATCATTTCCTTCCTACTTTAGAATTTAATGTACAATGAATTCAATGCCGAGGTTTCCGTCGGATTTCTCCAACATGTTTGGGGATATTTTCATTCCTAACTAAACGTGTGCAATGTTAAATTAAACAACTTGAATGAAATTATGATCTACCTCTTCCATTTCTTCGTCGATGGCCCGTGAGATGGCCGGTATTTGTTCCTCCATGGGAGCTTTTCCCTTCCCGTTCACCTTGCTCGTTCCTGCCTCGTGGTCGTGGGCTCCACCAAAGCGAGTCCTCTTAACCGGGGCCATTTTAAACTCACTACTTTAAGTAATTAACTTGGGGAAAAGAGATAATGTCTGTAAGCGTCATAACAAGCCAAATGATAGATTAGAAACATCAAACAATGCCTACTACATGAGAGGTTTAGATTTTTCCATATAGCAATCATTATGGATGACACATAACCCTATGGGAACCGGCTCTAAAGATAATTATTCGGCTCACATGATTAAGAATAATAGGATTTTACTAATGGAATTACCAGAGAGATGAATTAAGCACGATTAAACTCTTTCCTAGCAATTAGAGGGTGCAGAATCACCGCATGCATAGGTGTGAGAAAAAGCACCTCTTAGAGACTTAATGACAGATTAATCTTACCTTAATTATATCTTAATGCATAACAGAGATGGATCTAAACCAGCTACAATATTAATGCGTGATAGAAAGAGTGATTCTCATCAATCTACACAATTACCAGCTTACCGATTAATTTCTATGCTACCTAGAGAGAGAAAATTCTAATAATCGTGCACTAATTATTAATTAAGAGTGATGAATGGCTGATAATTCAGCTATGGGATGATGATTACATAATAGAATATGGTTAAGGAGAATTTAGAGAATAATTATAGAGAATTACGACTAGGAATAAGCATAATAGACGAGAAATTTAGATGGTAATGAAAAAGATTTGCAGAAAGCATTAATTAAACCGTGGTTACCGTGATTAAGGGCTGATAATCCTCTCAATTCTCTGATCTAATCGAGCTTCTTGAGGCAAGAATTCGATAGCACCTCCCTCCTTGCTTCTCCTTCAAAAGGTGTGTGTTCCGGCGGCACCTTCCCAGAGTGTGTGTAGGTGTGTGTGTGTGTGTGTGTGTGTGTAGGTATTTAAATAGGCTCCTACAAACTGAAAATCGATTTGTGCTGCGATAAGCATCTGAGTGAGCACTCAGTCTCTGCATTGGCAAGTTCAGTTCCCCTATCCACCAAGTGTCCGGTTGGCTTGGTTAACTGACTCTGAGACTTAGTTACTGGCTTGGAAACTCTCCCAGGACTCCCACAAAGCAAGAGGGCGCCCCCTAGCTGCTAAAGCTGATATGGAGTGGGCTGGAGCCTGTTCCCACACAGTCCCGGGCCCCCGGTACCTCCCCGGGCAATTTTGAGAAAATTTGATTCTAGGCTAAAACGGGTCATACGAGTCGGATTTTGATGCCGAAAATTGTTATAGAAAGCTCTAACTAAGGCGTATTGGCCCGAGTACTTGCCATATTTAGCATCCCGCGGGGTCCGAAAATGCATTTTTTTTTAAATTCAGGGTGTCAGGACACGGGTCCTACAGGCAGGGCCCTACCCTAAGGGGGGGTCACGGACCCCGGCCACGGGCCAGCTAGCAGTGTGGACAGGGGGTCCTAGGGCTAAGAGCCTATAAGTATGGGCGGTTGGGAGGTGGATCCGAGTCTCTAGCTCCTAGGGTTCTCATATTAATGTCAGGACACGGATCCTACGGGTAGGTCCCTACCCTAAGGGGGGGTCATGGACCCCGGCCACGAGCCAGCTAGCAGTGTGGACAGGGCATCCTCGGGCTAAGAGCCTATAAGTATGGGCGGTTGGGAGGTGGATCCGAGTCTCTAGCTCCTAGGGTTCTCATATTGGTATCAGAGCCAGGGGGGCAGCCATGGAGGAAGGGAAGCAGAGTGGCTTTCTCTCTCGATCTCTCTCTCAGAGGGCAGGGAGGACTGCATGAAAGCATGCATGAAGCAAGCGTTCATGACCTCTCTCAAACCCGCTGCCATGGAGTTAGTGTGTGCAGTAGCCCTAGGCCAAGACGAGCATCTTTTGGGACCTGCATCAAATCGCGGGCAATTTGGCTTGTTGGGAGCGCACCAGCATCTAGGTCATATCTCGTTTCTTCATCAACTCCACACGCGGCTCTGAGCGCATGCCACAGTTCTCTTCTCCCTACGCGCAAGCGGCAGAGTCTGCCATCACCAACAGGTTTAATTTTTTTTAAAATTTTATATTTTCATAAGGTGAAAACCACCCTAGGGGTCGTTCCCATAGGCAGCTTTGAACAGATATCCTCTGCATGCCTTGAGTTGGCATGTATAGATACAGTGCATGCAAGGCGTGCATGGCTGCACACCACCTGCGCCGGTGTTGGCCGTCGTACCAAGGCCAAGGGCTGTCTCTATCTTAACTTTGAGCTCCATCATGCCACGACTATGAGTCGAACCACGGCAAACAAGACCAGTTTCGGGACACCATGAATCTCGAGATTGCAGTCCAACAAAGCCAGTTTGCAATGAGGTTTCTGGATTCTTTTTATTCTTTTTTCTCTTTCTCCGCATGTCCAAGGGAGGCAATGAGCCAGTTTGCAATGAGAGTTTGCAATGAGGTTTCCGGATTCTTTTTATTCTTTTTTCTCTTTCTCCGCATGTCCAAGGGAGGCATAGGTTTGAGAAAGGCAGTCATGATGCTCAGCAAGGTTGCATCAGAGCAGGATCCTTCAACTAGGATCCCTTCACATATTTTTTGACACGAATCCAGCTTAAACTAAGCCCTGAAGCTTGCGCGGAGCAAGACAGCAATGACACCATGTGCAACATCGGGATTTTACTCGAGACGATGGTAATCACGAATTGTCAGCAATAATTGGGCTGACTCGTTATTACACTTCACGAACCCGACAGGCATTTTGAAGTGTCTGCACCCAATATTGCATAACTCAGCTTTGACAGGGTCGGATGCTCGACTGATTTCCAAGGTAAAATCACCAAATAGCGGGTTATCGAAACTCTCCAAGGGAGCTTCAACCCAAAGAATATACTAATGGTGACTGGAGCACAGGAGCACCATGATCAACACGTTTGATCTTTCAGGTTTTTCAAGTTTCCTATATCTTTGATAATTTTACATTCCAGGGGTTTTTTGAGAGATTTGCACAAGTTACTTCTTATGCAAAGCAATGGTGGCACTGAATGCCAATGCACCGCAACGTTCCTACGAGGAAATAGACTCCATACACTTAATTGGTCATCAATTTTTCTTAACAAGTAGGCAGGTCGATCACGGTCATTGCTAAGACATCACGGAAGCAAGGCTCTATCTACAACTCCTCAAGATAACAGTAATCTGGCCTAACCGGTACCAGAGTATCTGTAGATCTGAGGCATGGTAGCATCCAAATTCGTTCTACTGAACAACATCATGCAAAGATAAGACTTCCATGTTTGGCATATGCTATGAGCATACAAACTTGGGATGGACTTGACAATATGCCAGCGGGTTATTTCATGAGAAACAGACAGGCGTATCTGACACAAGGGACGTATCTGTACATACGACATACCCCACTCGTGCAGCAGAAATGGCTATGTGCCATTTTTAAGCGAGTTTTCTTCCACGGAATATCGGGCCAACTGGTTACAGCAATGACCAGGTTAGCCCAAGTTTAAGTTTTTCTTGCTTTCTCCATGTTTACACTTTGCTTGGCAATTACTATCATTGTGTAAAGCAAAGTGCTTTGGCAATTTTACATGAAGCAAGGCTTCTCCCTTGTGCCAAGGTACTGCCCAATGACTTGGAGTCAAGGGTATTGGCACATAAGTTTGGGGAACTAGCAAATTAGGGAATATTCGCTCACGGATTCCCTACCAGTTTAAACTGTGCAAGGCACTTATCCTTGTGGCTCTCACATTTGAGGCCATCACTTTTACCAAGGGCTTAAAATGTTGTATGCACGTCATGCTTTGTCACAGACAAGATACGTTCTGGAATTTTTTTTGGTTGCTGTCAACATACAGCTACACTTATCTCACAGGCAACGTGCCAATGCTAAGTCATTTTCATACAATCACGACCCCTGCAAGGAAGGTAGTTCAAAATGTGGTTGTGTTTTTTTGTTACCTCTCTCGTTGTGAGACTCATAGCAGAAACTTGCTGCATGCTTATAGGATAAGCTGCACATTAGGCATAAGATGCACAAGAGCATGCCAATCAACTATACAAGTCATAGTCGTTTAAGGAAAGTTCCTCAGACCAGCATGCTCTTCTTCTCTCGTTCTCTCTTTCTCTAAGGGAAAAAATGAAAATCTTCTAAGAAGCTTTTGATACGTGTTTTTCTCATGAGTCAGCCTGAGCCAAGGTGCTCTAACTTGCAGCTAAAACGTGGCTAAGATGCTACTCAAATTAGTCTTCATCGGTTCGTCCATTGAACACTAATTTTCACAAGGGCTATGAGCCACTCAGGCTAAGAGCCATTGTCGGGCCAAGGGTAAGACCCAACTATTGGCATTTTTTGGGTGATTGTTCTCAAGATTGAACAGATCTACCCAGGGGAGTACACATCGACGTTAATGGACAAGCAAGAGTCTTGTCATTACGGATGTTTAGGGTGTCATTTTTGCACTACATATTTTCAGTGCGACACTCAAGTGAGTTTTTTGATAATCTTCAACTCACATCAGCTGATCTCTACAAGGAAGTATAGATGCAACCATCAGTTGCGACAGCATGGCTGTCCATCAGAGCTAGGCAGTTCACTTGTGTGGATTCCCTATACTCTCTATAGCACCACGGAGTGTCTATGGACATATTGTTTGATGTACGACCCGGCGGGTGACTGCTAAATCACCCCATAGGCATTAAGGATCACAGTTTGATCTCTCCTAGTTAGCGGACAAAATCAACTTTTCAAGTTGATTTCAATCATTATCTACACAGTTAACTATATTGGTTACTGTTCCCTGCTAGTTTAGCAATTTCTACAAAGGGTCTTACCAAGGGGGTTTGACTACGGAAATTTTAACCAAAGGGGTTGGATTGCGAAGGCAACGCCCACGGTTTCCAGTGCAATATTGTTTGTTTTTTCAGGTAGGAGACGTGCTCCTCTCCGTTTGAATACGGGTAAGTGAACATTACGTTCAAATCTCCATGTACGCATCTATTGATTTGGTGTTATTCCTTTTTCAGTATGCTTTACTTGGTTTTTTCAGGCCGTATAAGTACGCTTGAATGTTATAGAGCCATGCCAAGGGCATGACGGCACAAAGTCTTTTGGGCCAAGCATCCAATCTATCTTTCTGTCTTTTGGTGTTACGAACCTACTTGTAGCGTTCACTTTGGCACATGTTGTCACATGGGATACAACATGGTCTAGGAACTCCAGGAGTTCGGTTTAGCCAATGTGGAGCAATGAATGAGGGTCCTCTCACTCTTGTTGTAGAGTGTTTGCAGCTACCTCCACACACAAGTACATCTCGTACTTGATGGATGCCACATTTCTTGATATCCTTGTTTGAGACATATTCCACATGTGGAGAATATGAGTCTCTGGGACTGACACTAGCGCCAAATTTCTACCAATGTGTCGCGACAAAGTCCCTAGGTGCTGGTCGTATCCATTGGTTCGACCATTTTGAGCACACAGTATCAAGTACAATTTCAGTGGCCAGAAATTGTCGGGTACTAAGTACAGACTTGTGGTGATTACAAGTGCTGTGAAACCACCTTAACGGAGGGTTGTTTCTACATATAGCAAAGTCTGCTACGTTCATGAGAATGTCTCATGGTTGGTTCCTAGGTGTGACCGGGTTGTCACCTTCTATTATTGTCCAACTTTTGTTGCAAGATTTTCACGTAAGTATAGTGGAAAGTCTCGTCATGGAATTGCGGTTCAGATAAGTTTGTGTTAAATGCATGCACGCTAGGTGTTATGGGCCCTAGTGTTTAACACAAATTTATTCGGAGCGGCACGCAAATTCATGGACTTTATTCTTTCTGCAATTTTTTGCACTGACAATGCAATTTCTCTTGCAGATTTAGTATGAGTTTACACCCTGCCATACAAGGTGATGGCTCAATATGGGTGTTTGTGACTGGATGCTTGAAACTCCAATCTGCTTTCAACCTAGTTGGTTGTCTCCATTCCATATTGAGTATATGGCTGGATACTCAATGATTGAGTCATAGTTTGTCCTCAGTCGTGGGTGACTATCTGTAAGTGGTTGGGGGAAAGCACCTCACTCTTACTGTTGCTATTCATCCTGCGTAGGATGGGCAGCTTACAAGCATTCTATTTAGTACTAAAGGCTATGCAAAGTGCATACGTTAGTAAAGCACACTAAAGGATATGCTAAGTGCAAGAAGTGAAACAACTAGACCGGTTACCTTTCTGGTTTGGAGTTTGCTTCATATGATGAAAGGAGTAATGTCAGGACACGGGTCCTACGGGCAGGGCCCTACCCTAAAGGGGGGTCACGGACCCCGGCCACGGGCCAGCTAGCAGTGTGGACAGGGGATCCTAGGGCTAAGAGCCTATAAGTATGGGAGGTTGGGTGGAGGATCCAGGTCTCTAGCTCCTAGGGTTCTCATATTGGTATCAGAGCATCGTGGGCATGGCCCCTTGGACACACGACGTCGCAGGAGGAAGGCGAGGCAGGACACGGGAGGGAAAGACCGCTTGCATGGAGGATGAGGAAGAAGAGGGCCGCGCGGGCACCGTCCCCTGCATACAGGTCGGCCTTCGGCGACGGCAGAGAATCAAATGGCACTGCTTCCAGACAAGAGCGCCATACCATTGTCTTGTTTTTTCGACACGCTCGCAAGCCCCGAGGATGACTCCCTTGCCCCCTGCGTTCAAGCTTTCCTCTACGCTGTAGCGGCAGCAAGCCATGGGAGCTTACAATTTCTTTATTTATTTATTTTTTAAAGTAAATTTACCCTAAATTTAACCACCCCCAATTAGGGGTGTTGGCCCACGGGCTATGAAAGCTTCGGACCAGTTCAGGAGAGGAACCATGGCGGCCAGATGCACACGCTCGAGTTAACTCAACAGGGTATAGCACATCTATGGCGAATGATCATCAGGAACTCCAAAGCATGCATGGAAGCCAACAAGGATCCGGGATGGACAACAAGTTGTCCGACCCTGGCTTGTTTGCACGAAACGACTTCGGAAATGTCCTCAAAAAGGATCTAAGCGTGGAGTCTTACCCTAGATGAAGAGATCATAGCGACAACGATGTTGCTAGTGATTTGAGGAGATTGGCCAAGCCATCTCTTAGGTCCTCGGTAAGATGATTCTTGTGCTGAGGTATGCAGTCGTTTTTGTTTGGTTTTGGTCAACCCTGCTGTCGCAGCTGATTGCTATATCTATACTTTCTTGTAGAGATCAGCTTCTGTGAGTTGAAGGTTATCAAAAACTCAACTTGAGTATTGCACTGAAAACACGTAGTGCAAAAATGACACCCTAAACATCCGTAATGACAAGGCTCTTGCTTGTCCATTAACGTTGATGTGTACTTCCTTGGATAGATATAGAAAACAATCACCAAATAATGCCAATAGTTTGGTCTTACCCTTGGCCCGACAATGGCTCTCAACCTGTTTGGCTCATAGCCCTTATGCAAAATAGTGTTCAATCGATGAACCGATGAAGACTAATTTGAGTAGCATCTTAGCCACGCGCTAGCTGTGAGTTAGAGCAACTTGACCCAAGCTGACTCACGAACAGAATATGTATCAAAAGCTTCTTAGAAGAGTTTGGTTATTCTTGAAATAATTAAGAAGAAGAGAGAAAAGAAGAGCATGCTGGGGCTGAGGAACTTCCTTAAATTTGCAGAGTGTGCGCGCAGATTCTGTGCTCTTAGACATCTTATGCCTAAATTGCAGCTTATCCTATAAGCATTCCACAATCTGTCTGTATGAAGATCTCCTCGAGAGAGGCAACATAAAACACAAGTCAAATCTTGACCGTCTAACGTGTATGTGTCGTGACTGTATGAGGATGACTTGAATAGGGCACTTTGCCGGTGAAGCTAGTTGAAAATTTATGTTCTTTTTAGTGGTTTTGTGTGGTGAGAGCAACCAACAATCCATCTGTACTCTGGCCTTGACAGAGTTGTGAGTGTGTTAGAGGAAGCGTAATGCATGAAGCGGCAGAATTTAATTCACGTCACTAGCATGCCTTGCATAAAGAATGCTAAGCCCTTGCACAGAGTGAAGGCTTCCATCATGAGAACCCAATCCGTAAGTACCTTGTACAATTTAGACTGGTAGGGAGTCTAAGAGCTGAGATCCCCTATTTTTCCAATTTTTCAAGCTTGTGCCCTTGCTCGTGATTCCAGCACCTTGGCACCAGAGAGAAACCTTGTTTTATGTAAAATTGTCAAAGCACTTTGCTTTACACAACGGACCATATGTTCCAACTGAAATGTGCAAACATGGAAAAACAAACAAAAGTGAATGTTGTCTAACATGGTCGTCTTGCTGTAACCAGGTGGCTGGAGATGTCGGAAGAAAAAACTCGCTCCCATGTAGATGATAACCCACTCTGGTCCCCGAGAGAAAGATGATAGCCAACAAATGTGGCTGTAGATATCATAACAGAAAGAATCGACCTTGTCGAGTGATTACAACTGAAATTAGTCCAGTACTATGGGGCC
>NW_028221394.1:184283-248996 GCF_014529385.1 Adiantum capillus-veneris | reverse complement strand
TCACACTTGGAGTAGGTGATACAGCTTTCCATTAAAGCTTGAGAAGAGAGAGAGAGTCTTCGTGCTTCACATATAGATTGTGTGTGTGTGTGTAAGTCAATAATGCCTTTGAAAAATCCCTCTCTCTCTCTTGGTCGACCCCTCTTGCTATTTGCTCATGCTCACATCTTATTGAACCCCCCAACCTCAACAATGGAAATTAAGCAGCATAAGTGGTAGCCTTTTGACATGTGTCCCCCTTTTCCCTTTTGTGAGAGCTTTAGATAAATAATAAATACAACTAAACTCTCATTGGACCCCTTTGCCTCTTGGTCAATAGGAATCAAGCAAGACATTGGGCTGTTGAATGCTCATTGGACCCCTTGAAGAGACTGGCCAATAGTCTTCTAGAGAGCTTAATTCTTATTGGTTCTTTTATTAAGTGTTTTTTAGATTGATTAAACTAGATTTACTCTAGCCTAATTCTCATTTGTCCACCTCCAAGGTCATCGAATAGGATTTGACTACATCTTGTGGGCTAGGGAGCTGACATGTGTCCCTCATTCCCTTTGTGTAAAGGGAGTTTGTGTGTGTGTGTGTGTGTATGAGTTTCTCTCTCATCTCTTACAACTAGGGATCGCCCCCTCCTATGTAGGGATGCATGAAGACTTTTGGGACACACACCAAGCATCCAATTTTCCTAATGTTTGACCTTTAAACACAACCTTTGAATTTTGGAACCTTAGCATTTTGGAAGTCTTAATGGGATAAACCTTACGGTCTTTTAAGCCCATTGTTGCACATTTCTCTTTTGCAGATGGTGCCCCCTTTGGATCCCAATTGTGGCCGGTTTGCTAGCTTTACCAATATTCTAACTTTCTCCCTTGGCACTTCCCCATATTAAATGATCAGTTTAACATGAGAAAATCATTTAGGAGAATTAGATATTGATTATTATGACAAATTGTGTTTTGTTCATAGAACCACAAAAGATTCACAGTGGGGGTAGTGATTGAAGCAAATGTGTTTGTGAAAATGTGATCATCTATGCTCTCATCTTAAAGGGCATAGGACTTCAAAAAATTCATCTCACTAAATTGTTTTATTATTTTCTATGCTTATTGAATCTATCTTTTCTTATAAAAGAGCATCAAAATATTCTTGTGTTTTAACTTTTAATGTATCTTTTAATTTTATTGTTTTTATTACATATATAATTTTCACAAAACGTGAGAATTATCAAAAAAATTAATTTATCATATGCTATGCCTTTTAGATCTATATTTTCCTATGAACACATTTAAATTTTCTTTTATTTTAATTTGGCAATGGGCCCCTATAATGTTCTTATTACATATAAAATTTCACAAAATGTGAGAATTACCAATTTTAATTTATCATATTTTATGCAAATTAGACCTTCCTTTTCCTATGAAAACACGATTTTTTTTTTTTTTTTTTTTTTTGGCAATGGGTCCCTTTATTTATTTTACTTCCTTTTCATTTTATTTTAATTTTTGTGCAAAACTCACAAATTGTGAGTGTTATATGATTTAAGGCCAAAAAATTTACATATGTAGCCATGCTTTGCACCAAGCCATGGCATCAACCAAATCACCAAATACCAAGACCATATTCCATATACATTAGCTAAGAGGAGCCACCCCCCAAACGACCATGTTCCCACACAAAGGTGGCTAAAAAGGGAGCCACCCTCGATAGAAGTAGCAACAACCTATGTGGCTACCACTAGAAGTCTAGTACACACAAGGCACCTGCAGAAACCATGCCACTTGAAAAAGATGCCGAAGCGAACACCCAAACACAGGCTTTAAGGATGGTTCAGCCATGCCTTTTCAAGACCCTCCACAAAGCCACAACATGGCTAACGGCATATTGTCAGAGGGGATCTAGGGCCCAAAATTTGGGGGCGCGAGGCTTTAATCTCCGCCGTCGGATCATGCAGTGAACTAGGGGTGGGTGAATTGGAGGTGAACTAAGGGTAAACTAACGATGAACTAGGGGCGGGTAAGCTTGAGGTGGGTGAACGGGGGGTGAACTAGGGGCGCTTAAACTAGAGTATGATCATGTGCCATGCCAACATGGACAGTGACACGCGCTAGCGTGGTGGTAGGGCATTCGTTTGGCAACCGAAACGTCTCATGTTCGACCCACACCTCGCTAGGCGGGTGAACTAGTGGTGAACTAGGAGTGAACTCGGGCACCATTTTTGCCCCGAGTTCACCCCTAGTTCATCCCCAGTTTCACTGCGTGATCCAACAGCCGAGATCAAAGCCACCTTGCACCCCCAAATTTGGCCCTAGATCCTCCCCTGGCCACAGCCGTGCCATATAGTGATGAGGCAGGGCCACCTTTGTCTGCCCCTCGAATGGTAGCTTGCAGATGAAGACTCCAATGTGTCTGGCCATCGCTTGTCCTCCTTCAGAGGAGACGGGAGGAGAAGCCTCTCCCCGGTAGCCAAAAATGTAGGACACGACAAGGAAAACCACCGACGAAGGGGCCGGGACCGCCCAACCCCTCACCCTAGAGGAAACTGCATCCACTTCTCCGCCTAGGTAGAAAACCAACCAACCATGCAAATGCCCCGCCCTGCCGCCGCAAAGCACCGGTGCTCAAGATTTTGTTTTAGAAATGCCAATGTGAGCCTTTCAGTTTGTTGTTTAAGTGGAGCTCTTCGAAACATATAAACCATTCGTGATTGTGTGTGTAAAATGGATGGTAAGATACAAAAAAATAACATGTGATTGTAAGCACGGTCTTATCTTTAGTAGGCCTTAGTGACTTTTCACATACTAGTACGGCTGGCCGCCTGTCTCTCTCTCTCTCTCTCCCCTCTTTATATCGCGCGCAAAGGGGTATTTTTTAGATTTGGACTTTGGCCTTCAGGTCGCAGATTGGGACATGTGTAAAGGGCTCTCTCTTCCACCATATTATGTTAAATAGAGTCAGCTTCTACCCTTGCATATTTCTTTCAAGGCAGCCTTCCTAGGATTTCACAAGAAGATATAGAAATTTTCTCATGTAGGAAAACGGAGTCTTTCTCAATGTTTTTCATATAATGCATAACATCATGAGCTTCTCTGAGGCGCCTGAGCTCTGAGGGAGGCGCCCCATACCTGTGTAGGTACGATTGGGGCAGGGGACCACCGCCCCCCCCACCGGGCCGGCGGTCCCCTGCCCCCAATCGTACCTAGCTAGGTATGCAGTGGTGCCTCCCTCACAGAAGCTCATGATGTTGAGATAAGTCACAATGTGGGAAATATTGTGAGAATTTGTCCAGAACTTCTTGTGAATTTGTGACCTTGCAATATTGGCGGAGTATTTCTTACGAGGTACAGATCATGGAGAGGAGTGATCTGATGACCTCTGCACTCTCAGATCAGGCTGGCGATAAAGCCAAGTCGAAGGCCTTTTGTGCAGGAGCAAATTAATGCAAGTAGCAGTAGCCCAAGGGTCTTTCCATCGAGGGCATGTCACATCTATATTCTTGGAGTTGTCTATGGGGGCTATATATCAGCATGGAGAGCCTTTCCCAGTGTTCTCTTTTGTTAGAGGATCTTGTCAAACTGTTGGGCAGCATTTTGAGAAAATGAAGCTGGAGGGATTTCTTCCCAACACACAGTGACCATTATCAGCATTGTGCATACATGTGTTGCAGATGTTACGTTAGTTGAGGAAACAAAAGTTCATCTACAAGTTGAGTGTTCTGTGCTTCACCTTGATTCTGCAATAGAAGGGGAGGTAAACAAGACATTTGATTATTTCAGAAGAATAAAACAGGATGATGTGCCGCGTTTTCTAGCATTCTTTGTGCGCGTGCTCATGCTGGCTTGGTCGAGGAAGGGTTCTGCTACGTATTAAATTTGCAGCAAAGATCTGGTATTGAGCCCACAATAGGGCATTACAATTGTCTTGTTGGGCTTTCAGGCTGACTTGGCCTGTTAAGAATGGAAAAGCTTTAATGTGAGGCATGGTGATGCAACCATAGTCACAAGAAAACTCCATTCCCAGATCTTTCAGATCAGAAACTCGCTTCCCAAAGTTGCCCAATTCAGGTTTCCTTAGTGCCGTTTCTTTGATGAATTTGCGAAGGTTACATACAAAATGTAACTATAGGAGGCATCTCTAATTCGTTCCATTGCACAGGAAGATTTATAAGTTTTCTCATGTAGGAAAACAAAGTCTCTTCCAGTGTTTTTTCTACAATGCATAACATCATGAGCTCTTGCTCGAGAGGCACCGCATACCTCGCTAGGTACGATTGGGGGCAGGGGACCCCCAGCCCCGTGGCCCGGGGTCGGGCCGGGGCCCCTACCCCCAATAGTACCTAGCTAGGTATGCAGTGCCTCCCTCATAAAAGCTCATGATGTTGAAGTAAGTCACAATGTGGGAATTATTGTGAGAATTTGTCCAAAACTTCTTGTGATGTATGCAATTAGTAGCTTGCTCTTGGGTGTCATTGCTGGGATGCATGCAAAGCACACCTAGATCTAAAACAAGAGAGCTTGCAGCGCATATTGTTGAGTCTGTCATGCATCTTTACTTACAGAAACTCAGTATGCAGATCGTTGTATTGATGTATGCTTGTGTGTGCGCACGCGTGTGCGTGCATGTGCCTATGTGCACGAGCTCTTGTTTCGAAGAGTGGGGAAAAATAAATCTATGAACTTCCTCAAAGTGTCACAAAACTAGACAGCAAAAAGAACCAAACCTCCATCTAAAAGAGATCGGACAATATTGAATCATTTCAAGTCATAAATAAATAAAATAAAGTAAATAAATAAATTCAATTTCCCCACACTTGTACCATGGGATGGTATATCAGTGTGCTTGAGTTAGGAATGATTTTGGCAATCTCAAGATGCTGCATTTGTGAAGGCGGATTTCGAGCCTGAATGCATGGTAGAGCCGACATTCCGAGCTCTTTTTGCAGAGGGTTCAATTGAGACATCCATGCTTATTTTCAAGGTTGAAATCATGTATGAATATGGTTAGTATGTGATCCATATGGGATCACTGCAAGTCATCTGGCTGCGGCGTGGCATGGGCGGCAACCACTCTGCAGAAGAGAGATTACAATTTGCTTGCTTAGGGTCAAATATTCATGTCGATCCTCTTGTTATATAAACTGGCTCAAGGAGTACATAGTGAATTTGAATGACACCACATGCCAGAAAGGAGAAGGGCCTGTGTGTTAGCAATTTTTGTTAGAGGAGTTATTGCATGCGATTGCGTTAAATGATTTGTTATTGGTGGCGGGCAGAATTTGGGACGCTGCAGACGCGGCGGACCTCACCCTGGCGGCCCGTCAGCACTTGCACATTACCCAGCTTCACCATTGACACCGCAAATTGCGCATCCACATGCCCGGTTGGGTAAGGAAAGCATCCACCAGAGAGCTTGTCATGTTGTTGTCTACATATATGACTGTATGCTGTTGTCCGACTTTAACAGAACATTTCCCCCTCTTCAAGTTCTTGTAGAACTCTAAATCCAGTAAGAATGGTGTGTCTTCATCATTGAACACTTCCTCCCATGGCCCCCGCTTGCACTTCTCGTGCAACGCCTGTGCGTAAGTCGCGTTCATTCTGGGATTTGCCCCTGCTGCACCTCCCCTTGTGAATGAGAAGCAATGTGACTTCCCTACGGAGTGGGCTCCTGCAACGGATCAATTTCTACACATGTTATTCAAAAAGCAGATTGACAATGAAATGTAAGTGCATATTGTGCGGTGCGGTCGAGTGGATATTGTTTCAGATGGCCGGCAGAGAGTTTTGATCTTGAACTTGCTTCTGAAGGGTAGAAAGTCCAGATGGACAGAAATCCTTCAGGAGTATGATTTTAAGCTATAGTATTGTAAAGGACGATGCGTGAGAGAGACGAATTTTCTTTACCTGTGAGTGTTGCTAGATCTGAGAAGCTGAGCCCAAAAGCAGTAAACTGTTTGAGCAAAGTGTTAGCATCGGATTCTTGGTGCGGCACCTGGGCAGCATCGTTGATGTGAGATGTGAGGCTATCCTTGCGTCCGAAGGGCACAAACCAAAACGGCCCGTGCAACTGCAGTTCAAAATGATAAGGACCATGAGATAATAACATTCAGCTCATTGAGTTGCAAGCATGCCCACACATGCATGTGAGCACACACCCACACAAAGTATCGAGCTTTCTATGGTTCCTGCACTTTTCATGCTGCTAAAACTCACCTCGAGTGTTACATCGCGAGCAATGACGGTAAGAACATCAGCACATGAGACAACACCAGGGCAAGCGTTCTCCACGGCTAGCTTGATGTCGTCCACAACCTCAAAGCCACGCAAACCTTTGCTAAAGACTGAGTACATCTCCGTAGATTTTCCTTTGGGGTCCTTCAACAAGATGGAAGCATCATTGCCCTGGTTATGAATCAAGCAGTGTTAGTCATTGTGGTCCTTTCGATCTGAAGGTCAAGAGAAGCATGCTTGCAAGCTGAAACACTCAAGTAAGAATCATGAAAATCAATGCTGCTAATTAGCAGACCTAGGCATTGATGGTATGAAGCAAGATCACAGTTTTGGGCATTGATTGGGTTGATGACTTGTTAGTAGAGATGCAACGTCGACGATCATAAGACATAGTTGTGCCGATATGATCAGGTTCATTTTGCAACATTGTAAGGTGGCTTTGATTCATCAGTAAGATATATGCTTGTAATGCAAACCAGTTGCTTAGTACGAGCACACACACACATGATTAGCCTTAACTGTTCTCCTACACAGAATATGCACAAATGTCTGCATTAAATTTTGCAACCATATGATTTGCCTTATTTTGGTTGTGCATACAAAATAGCACCTAGATTTGAAGATGCACAATGGGTAGCCCTAATTGATCCTCCCCATCTGTAGCAAGATTGCTGTGTATATGCTCATGATGCAACAGCCTTTTGCCATTGAGCAAGTCTTTTTTTGCATCCACAATTGAGTGTTCACAATGGGAAATTATCCGTCGCATTTGTTTGCACATTGGACGATGGTCAGCACGGGTGCCCTCATGCAAATTGGAAGGATAGTGAGCACTATATTTATGCACACATGATTAGCCTTCATTGTATCCTCCATATGACTATTCACTCATGATGATTAGCCTTAGTTTGCTTTCTACACTCTCCTAGTTGATCACCCACATTTGAGTAATTTCCTTATGCACATAAGTCCTTTATAATTGTCATTACTCTTTGCACACAAGAAGTTTTGGACAAATTCTCACAATAATTCTCACATTGTGACTTACCTCAACATCACGAGCTTCTGTGAGGGAGGCACCGCATACCTAGCTAGGTACAATTGGGGGCAGGGGACCGCCGCCCCGTGGGAGGGCCGGGGGTCCCCTGCCCCCAATCGTACCTAGCTAGGTATGTGGTGCCTCTCGAGCAGAAGCTCATGATGTTATGCATTGTATGAAAAACACTGAAAAAGACTCCATTTTCCTACATGAGAAAATTTCTAAATCTTCTTGTGGCATCAAGATTTGCTTCTTCATAAGGCAGCATTATGTATTCTCCTTGTTTACACCATGTTAAGAGAGTGGAGGGCAGTACCGTAGCCATGCAGTCATGGAAGTGCAGACGTAGGAGGCTTGCGGCAAGTGAACGGTCCTTCTTGACCCATGCTGTGACCTTGTTGCGGATGATCGACTCCACCTGCGGGCAGGAGTGAGCGTAGTAGTCATTAGTGAGGGTCTCCCCATTGGAGCGCAGCGGTGCAGGGGATGGCCGTGGAATAACTGGAGCTTTGCGGGGTGCAACACGTCGTATTTTAGTCGGAGGCGCCGGCGGCCTTGCGACTACTCGCTTCTTCACTGGGACTGCTCGCTTCTTTGGTGGCACAGCTACTTTTTTCTTTGGTGGCGGGACGACCACTCGGCGTTTTTTGGGTGGTGCATTGATCGGAGCACACAGTGTGCGTGGTTTTCCATGGATGACGCGGGTGATGCATCTGCGAGGAGGAGGAGGAGGAGGAGGGGCAGTGTGGGGACGCCGGGCGGTGGCGGCGGCCGCGAGCAAGCCTTGTGAAGTGGGGAGGATTGCGGCATTGAGGGAGTACAAGAGGAGGGCGGCAAGGAGGCTGGTGAGGAAGGAGAAGGAAGCCATAGATGTAGCAGGAGCCACACCTAAGGGGGCCTGTGGCAATGAGAGGGGCGATCATCCACCTCTGATTAAGCATGCATATGTGTGTATGCGCCAGTGGGTGGTAGAGCTGGCCTATGATTGAGAAGATGGAGTGAGTAGGGAGAGACATGAGAGAACGTGGGTGAGGAAGCGCCCATATGCAGGATAATCCCATAAGGGCAGGTGCCTTCTGCAGCTCTGCTTTCATCTAATTTGAAGGCAGAGTGACTTGCACGATCATGACATTCGCTCTTGGCCACCTAGCTTCTTTTGTTTTTTAAAGAGCTCCAAAATAAATCCCCAAGTCAACATATACTTACTACCCACCTCAACTAGTGTTTCTCACAGCTTTTGTGCCCAAAAGTGGAGGATTTGTAAGCTTTTTACACCCAAATGTGCACTATTTTTCGGCTTTCTTAGCTACAAGGTTGAAATCTTGCCAAGAAGATAGTGAAATATACACTATAGTTGGAGCATTCGAGGTCTTGAAATACATCTACATAGTCACCCAAATTTTAGCAGGTCTATTTTCACAACCGAGGATCGTGCGGCTTAGTTATATTGTTCATTTTCTATAGAAAATCTTGACTTAAAGTTATTTGTATCCAAAAGAAGAACCTCAATTCTCATGCTGCCCTCTTGAGTGTTAAGCTAATCCATGCGAGGTTGCAACTTCCCCTATTAAAAACGAGGGAAATTTGCCAAAATACCCCTATAATTTGTGAAAATTATCAAAATACCCCTCAAATTCCCAATGTACCCTTCATATTTGGCAAAAAATTTCCAAATTCCCTACAACAAAAATTCCGATAATACCTCTAATTAACCTTGCAAACATCTTCTTTTTGCAACCCTTCATAGGGAGATCGGTTCTCCTCAGTACAAGGTGATAGACCTAGAATTTTAGATGGTATTTGAGGCCTCTTCACAAAAAAAATGTCCATCATTTTTGAACACAAATGGCTCTATTTGTGAGCTCATTGGTGAGTAATTTTATCTAAGATGCTCAAAGATAGATCTCCATTGTCATAAACATTGGACTATGCAAAAATTGGGGCAAATACATCTCAAATTGATGCAAGGGTATATTGGGAATTTTGAAAATCTAGGAGTAGTTTGGGAACTTCTACGAACTTCAAGGGTATTTTGGTAATTTTCCCTAAAATTTACTTGTCCCTTTGCTCAAAAGCTAGTAGACGGGTGCAATAAGTTGCAATGCCAAGCTTATAGCATTTTGTTCGCATCTCATTTGCTTACACGCCAACAATGCTTACAGCTTTTACAAGCCCAATGCTGATCGAATGCACCACCGTTATGAATCGTTACAAACCATTGTTATTTTATTGGTATTGCACTAGTTTAATTATTGCTCTAATCAACCTCTTTATCCATGCAATTTTTATTATCCAACGCTTAAATGAGCATAGCCAATGCCAACATTGGTGCTTGACAAAGTGTTCAGCCTAGACATGACAATCAAAAATCATATGGAAGTATATGCTAAGCACAATATGTTTATTCAAAGTGGCAAGTATTATATCACTTTGTATAAGACTTGCCACTTTGAATTAAAAAGGTGTTCCTAAAGGCTTCAAAAAATTAAAAAAGTGTTCTAACTCAAAGATTCCTTTAAACTCTATTGTACAATAAAAAGTAAATGACAATCAATATATATTGTGTAGAAATTTACTTTTGAGCATCTTTTCACATGTCCATTACATTGTTAGTTCTTACAAAGATAGCATTTAACCTATTTAGTTGTATTCTTAATAATGAAACCTCCTTGGAGAGTCGATTTATCTCTTCTTCTAATCTAGAACTTTGAACATCTGAAATGTCTGCTTGAAAATTATCGATTGAAGACTTCAATGATTCAAATGATTTAGTGACAAATTCTCTCAAAGATGTCGAATCTTCAAGATTTTATCCACGAAGGTGTTTCCAAATCTCTACTAAACATTCATGAAGCTTTTGCATGGTTGGATCGTCCAACGGTACTAATGATACTTGAGATTCAAAGTTCTCTTGGCTTTCCATTTTTTCTTTGGGATCTAGACAAAAAGAATCGATATGATAAGAGATACTATTTACAATCAAATTCAAAGACTTGAGATTTAAAGTACTCTTGAGGTCTAAACATGAGTATATTTTTAATTTGGGATGTAAACAAAGATAATTTGATAAGTCATAAGAGACAACTTTACAATTAGCAACAATGATTTACAATGCAACAATGTTTAAGTTTTTCTTAGAAAATATTGGTATGAAGTCATCTCCAATTTGTGTTGTTTCATCACTATCACTATCGGATATCATGATAACATTATCATGAATGCTTTCATCACTTAATGTTACAGTGTTCCAATTTTTTTCTTTATCGGTGTTATTTTTTTCCAATTCTTTCAAAATATCATTTTGCTTTCTCACTGCATGTAGAAAAAACTGTAAGGAAACTTAACATATATACATAATTAAAACCATAAATAAAAGAAGTTGACTCACTTTTTCAATTCAGATTCTTGCCATCTCCTTCTAAACCAATCATTGCGAGGTTCAACATTTATAAATTGTTCATCCATGACAAAAATATCCATGATATCTTTGAAGGTGGCATCCATAGGAAAAATCATGCATCTCCATAATGCCTTGATTTTATTCACTGGCATCCCTTGACCTTGGAATGGTGTTATCCACGATGAGGATGGATAGTACTTACCGCTCTTTATCATTTTATGAAGAGTGGATAAGAAATCATTGCCGATAGGATGTGGCAAATTGAATCTCCAGTACATTAAGGCTCGATCAAATATATTTGCATGAGTTAGGCAAACCCTACTTTTTAAATCATCAGCCCCATATTGTACGTAAAGTTCCACTCCTTGATTAATATCCTCCGCACTCATATTGTGAAAGATGCTTTGAAAATGAGGCTTGTAATATCCTTCATACAATAGCCAATTATACCCTGAAATGTATGCATATTCTTCTGCTGCAATGCTCTACATAATATGTTGGAACCAATTGGATTTCCACTTCCCATCCCAAGTATCTTTTTATTTTATGATTTACTGCAATTATTGATGTAGCTACAATGTGTATTATCATTTGAAAATGTAAGTGGAAGACTGTTCCACCTCTCTCCACAGAGCACATTCCAACTAAAGTTTCTTTTTTCAAAAATTCGTCTAGCTTCGGCAACAATCCTATATCTACGTAGGTACCTCCAATTGATATGGTATAGCTCAGCTCAAACAATCTAGTTGCTTTCTTTGCCTCTCTACTTAATTTTTCTTCTTCTGTTAATTTTGGTCTTCCTCTTCGTTTCATTTCCATTTCCACATTAGTGTTTGCTTCACGAGCTCTTTTCTTTAAGTTTGCCATCCCTATTCTACAAAATAAAATCAAATAATTTTAATTTTTTAAAATAAATTTATGTAAAAATAAACATATGAAAATAAAAATTCTTATCCTTAAGCCTCTATTCCACCTCAATCGATGCAAAAGGACCACTGAAGCTATGTTACTTGATATAAGCTCACTATATATTCTGCCAGAGGATGAAGCAAGAGCTTGTCTAAAGGATATCCCACGACGTTTTTTTTTTTCATAAGTTTTAGATTGCAAATTTTGTTCAATGTTTGTGATATTAAGGCATTCCAAACCACTACATCCCGTTTCAACATTTGATTGAAAAATTCTAGTGCTTTTTAATACTCCCAGTCTTTGAATACATATCAACTAGTCTTGTGTTTAAGAATAAGCTTAGCCTCAGGCCCTGGCTCATCATGTAAGAGTGGATATGACGAGCATGCACAGGGATTTGAATTTAATGAAAATTTTATGTGTGCCCCATTTTCAAAAAACAGTGGAAAGGCGGAATCTTACGACAGTTTTAGCGGGGACGTGCTACAGGTGGCAAGGCCGGACGGGGCCATGTGGCCCTGTGAGGTGGTCTAATCCCCTTATCCCTCTCTCCACTCGAGGCCATATGGGGGCAATGCCCCTCGCCTCGTAACCGCCTTCCTCTCTGTCCCTTTCGCTCGCACACTCCACAGAGGAGCAGCAGTGCACGCATATGAGACAGTGTCTACAGTTTATTTCTCGCGCAGTGTGTACAGTTTATTTCTCGCATTGTAGTGCTTCTATTGCCGACACAATCCGCAGAGCATATAGTGTCCCTGCAGGACTCAGGGAGGAAGAGAGAAGTAGCGACATAGAGAGAGAGACTGAGCGATACAACTCAGACACACAAAGAGAGAGAGAGAGAGAGAGAGAGAGAAAGAGAGACTTACTGAGATTCAAGATTCTAGCTACACATGGAGCCTGAGCCTGTAGATGATTCGTTTATATTTCTAAAGTGACTTTCGACTTTCTAATAACCTTTTGACTTTTGCCTACCTATGCTTAAACGACCAGCATCTGATACATATTTTAGAAGAAGGCCTAATCACTTTGTTCTCTTCATTCGTTGTTTTCAAGTTAATATTTGCTAATGGCATTTTATAACCCATCTAGTTTGGTCTCACAGGTCATTTTTTGCTGGTATGGGAGATTTCTAGTAACTTTTGGCTCCACATCAAGTGTCAAGATGGTAGTCTCCATGCATTTCTCTCTCTCTCTCTATCTCTCTCTCTCTCTCTCTCTCTCACACACACACACACACACATACACACATGCACACACGTACATAAAAATATATACGCATGCACACACACATGAAATAAACTATACATATATTAAAGGTGGTATAAGACTACTTAAAGATATGCTAATTTAGAAGAGAATTCCGGAATACTACTTTTATTTAAGCTCTTTGTTAGTACAAAAGGAGGTGAGGGGATAGTGGTGAGGGAGAGAAAGAGCTAGTGAGAAATGGATATATATTTATATATACACATGACTAGTATGTGGCATGTGTGTTGGTGTGGCAAAGAAAAACATGGCCTTTTTATGAAACTAAGTTCTATTTCACAAAACAAAAAGTTCAATGTTGGATTTATGTTCCTATCATGTAATATCAATTATAGGATGGATGCTACATCAATGAATAAACTTTTTATCATATATAGTAATACATTTTTTAATCTACTTAGTGACTACGATAACACATCGACACGACAAATAAATTAAGGTGGACGCATGCACCATTTCATGCACTCAAGTACATTATAGGGTAACCTTTGATGATCATAGAAGACTATCTCCATCTCTCTCTCTCTCTCTCTCTCTCTCCACCCACATGCCCTTGAGTTGAAGACTCCTTACATACGGCTTGAGGTCTCTTGGAAATGTTCATATAAATTTAGTTCTTGGCTAGACCATTGAGGTCACTTGTAATAGCTCTTAATTTAACTACTCCTCAGATAATACACAAGCCCATGATTGAGGACTTTTCAATGAAACTCTCTCTCTCTCTCTCTCTCTCTCTCTCTCTCACACACACACACACACACACACACACACACAACACACACACACAAAAGTTGTGCTCAACTTGTGTATATCATCTCTTGCGTCAATCCAATTTTATCATATGTCCTCCTCCTCTCTCTCTCTCTCTCTCTCTCTCTCTCTCTCTCTCTCTAAAACTTGAGATCAAGATTTATTGAAAGGATCTTTGAAATATTTTGGGATTATTTCAACTATGTTGAAATATCTTTTCTTCTTCTCCTCCTCCTCCTCTCTCTCTCTCTCTCTCTCTCTCTCTCTCTCTCTCTCTCTCACACACACACACACACACACACACACATGGCTAGTTATGGCATGTACCTATTTTCTTTGTATAATTCGCTAGGACTCTTGGCTAGGGATGCCCTTGGTGTATAACTGGCTTGAATTCAATAGGTATTTTTTTTTAGTAGGTGGTACCTTAATGGTATCTAACCCTTGGTTGATAATCGGTTTAAGTGGGGTGGACGCATTGCCTTGCTATATCCTTGGTATAATTGACAGGTTTGAAAACCTTGAGTAAATAATGGCTTGAATTCACTAAAGGATATTAGAGGGTGGTACCTACCTTAATGGTACCTAGCCCTTGAATTAAAAGGGATTATGATCATTTGGCAGGTTTCCTAGCTCTGTAAACCCTGTCATTTTCTGCTTAACTTCACGTTGTGCACTATAGCACCCTCTAAGTGCTATCTCATTCTCTCTCTCTCTCTCTCTCTCTCTCTCTCTCTCTCTCTCTCTCTCGTATGTGGCTTGTATCTTCTTCTTCTTCTCTCCCCGGGAGGTGACCTAATAAAAATGTAACTTATCACATGAGTTCAACAGAAGGGTATTTAAAGTTCTTGAAACTCAAAGAAATATATATACAAAAGGGTATTATTTTTTAAAATTTTTAAAAAAACTTACAGATTTTAAAAGAAAAGAGTACATTATATTCTTAACAAAAGTCACAGATAAGGGGTTTTACAAACATGTTTTGAACGCACGTGATATAGTAGTTTTACACAAAGTGAACCCCCCGAGCTTCTCTCTTTATCTCTCTAAGGTGCTACAATAAGCATGCCAACGAATATTGTACAACCCCTCAAGTGTGAAAGTGACCTCTCATCAAAATTCTATGGTGCAATGCCCACTAGTTAATATTAGCCGTTTGACATATGTAAAGCATGTAGTTATTTTTTATGCATGTCGACAATGGTGCTATGAATGACTATATTATGAGAGAGAGAGAGAGAGAGAGAGAGAGAGAGAGAGGGTGGCTGAGATAGATAGATAGATAGATAGAGAGAGAGAGAGAGAGAGAGAGAGAGAGATGTACACATAAATAGAGAGTAGAGAGTGAAGTCTTGAAGTGTGCCCAAGGTCCCAGTGAGGTTTTCATCTTCGGAAGGTTTCCATGCCAAGCCCAGGAAAAGGTAACACCTACTATTTTTTATTTCTTATAGGCGCGGTTTAATGTACATTTTGAGACAGAGAGATACAGAGGACACTTTTACTTGTTTTATGGCGTGCGGTCGGGGGTTGTTGGTCCGTCGATTGTCGTTCGCGGGTCATAGAGCACAAAATGGGTATGTAGGGGGGTAGGCACTCAAATAAAAGGAGATGCTCTACTAACAACTCACTACAACACAACATGGAGATATCGACGCGCGTATATCTAAGACATTAGCGGGCGTCGCTATACGCGTCTCAATGTACGTCGATATACGTGTCGAAAGGCTTTACTTACCACGCGTATATCGACGCCTATAGCGACGCGTATATCGATGCAAAAAAAATTGGGGAAAAAAAGCGAAACCCTCGAGCAGCATGGGCCATTTTCGCCTACGCTCTGCTCAAATCTTGGCCTCCACCTGCTGCGCAGGTATTATGCCCCACCAACCCCTCTCTCTCTCTCTACATCGTGTGTGTGTGTGTAGAAAGAGAGAGAGAGAGAGAGAGAGAGAGAGAGAGAGAGAGAGAGAGAGAGAAATGTGTGTGTGTAGGTAATCAAAGAGAGAGAGAGAGAGAGAGAGAGAGAGAGAGAGAGAGAGAGAATTAATGTATGCTTAAGAAATTAAAATTAAAGCAAAATAATTAGAGGGAGAAATGAAATGAAATGTTATATTAACGTCTTCGAAAGGCCAAAGTGACCTATGAGACATGAGACAAGAAAGTTACAATGTGATGGATCTGATACAAAGTCAGAGTAAGAAGATGACAAAATAAAATATTATGGAATCCTAAACTACTGGGTATGGACTAAACGGTTAAACCAGCTAGCTGGGATAGGTAGATCATAGGAGATCCAGCAGCTGTCGCTGGCGGATCTCATCAATCTCCTCCATGGTCAGTAGTCTGACCGGGCGTTATGCATGTCGAGCCAAAGTGACCTAGCTAGATCCTCTGATGAAGCCTCTATCGATGTTGTGTAGTCCTCCGCAGTCGTGGACGTCTAGATCTCCCTAGCTCAGTCGCTCGTTCGATCAGTAGAGAGATAGGGAAGTAGAGAGAGAGAGAGATAGGAAATAGAGAGATAGAGAAAGAGAGTTTTATATATATATATATAATATATAATATATATATATATATATATATATATATAGAGAGAGAGAGAGAGAGAGAGAGAGAGAGAGAGAGTAGGGAAGTGAAGAGCGAGACAGAGAGAGAGATAGGAAAATAAGGAAATAGAGAGAGAAAGAGAGATAGGGAGAGAGAGAGAGAGAAAAAGAGAGATAGCGAGAGTGAGATAAAGACGAGATTTTGACCCGGTGGTCCTGATCTCCGTACACCTCTGGACCGAGCTGTACGATGATTGGGCAAGACTAGAGAATGCGAGGTAGTTTACATTGTGAGGAGTATATATATATATATATATATATATATATATATATATATATATAAAACACCTTTCATAATCATTGTAGATGGCAACGTGATCAACTAACATGGAGGAAAAGATTGCATGCTCGTGCACACTTTGCAAGTATCAAATCCTGCGCAAGCGTAGGATATGTAATGAGCATGTGCACAAGTACGTAGAGTTTGCTAGAGAAATCGTACAGAATTTGCGATACGACTCCTACAGAACGGGCATTGATTTCCGCGACATAGCACCTACATCTGAGAGAGAGAGAAAAAAGATTATGCGTGAAGGTCCGACCAATATAGAGCCACGGATGGAAGCAGAAAAGGGCTTACAGACAGAAGACGACGGCATGGAGGAGATGCTAGATGCCTTCTTCCAGACAAGCGAGGAGAACGCGAACGAAGCAGCACCAAAAACCGTGCGCCTATCTCCTGAAGACATGTTGAGGAAGTTGGCACGTCAACCAATCTATGAAGGCGCCAAAATATCTGTGCTTCGTACTTGTCTGGCGTTTTTGAATCTTCAGTCAGTGTACGGGTGGTCAGATGCAAGCGTCACTGCTTTGTTTAGGTACATAATTTACAAAAGAGATTTTCCGATTGCAACGGTGATGTGCTCGGAGAGATTTTTAATTTAATGTGGCTTAAACAGGTTATTGTCGGAGCAACTTCTCCCGGCTGGCAATGAAATGCCCCCCTCTAGGCTAGACGCAAAGCAACTTCTGACCTCAATTGGCTTGGACTACAACAAGATTCATGCATGTCCAAATGATTGCATTCCTTTTCGCAATGAATTTGGAGATTGTCTGCCGTGTCCTAAGGAGAAGCAATGCGCTACAAACAAGATGCAGTTGGCGAGACAGTGCCAGCTAAAGTGTTGTGGCATTTCCTATTATTCCTAGGATAAAAAGCATGTTTTTTTGTGGTTCCATTGCAAAGTTGATGCGGTGGCATTCTACGAATAGATCCACTGACGCAACATTTAGGGTGCCCGCTGATTCAAAGGCTTGGAGGCACATTGAAGATACCTGGCCACATTTTAAGAGTGAACCAGACAATTTGCGTTTGGGCATGGCAATGGATGGAGTCAATCCATTTGGCTTGAGAAGCTCGTCATGGAGCACTTGGCCTGTGTGCCTTATCAATTACAACCTCTCGTCGTGGCTTGCTATCAAGAAGGGTCATTTGATTTTAAGCTTGATTGTACCTGGTAAGTTCAAGGCAAAAAACATGGATGTTTATCTAGCTCCACTAGTTGACGAGCTCCAGGAGTTATGGCATGGGATCGACATAGCATATGGGTTGAAACAGTAGGACAACAGCATGCAAGGACCCATGGACTTCTTATGTGGACTATGCATGATTGGCCAGGATACGGAGAAGCTTTTGGTAATGGTTATTGATTTACAAAATTCTCTCTATTCGCAAGCCCTTTGCCTTGGCCTGATTCATGCTTTGATATATGCAGGACTAACAACTTCGGGATACAATGCATGTCCAATTTGCGGACAGTCTTTGGATGTGCGCTATTCTACCTCTCTTCGAAAGACAATTTATCAAGGCCACCACCGTTATCTTCCAGGTGGCCATCACTTGCGCGAAGGCCAGCTTGGTCGCATCGAATGTCATCCTATGCATGTACAAGAGTGGCGTCGTCGATGGGAGCAACATGAGGGGAAACCTGTTCCAGGAATGAAACGTTTGTCCATTCTCCATACGTTGCCGTACTGGGGTGATCTACTAATTAACCATTTTCTAGATCCAATGCATATATTCAAGAATGTGGGAGAGCTCCTCTGGAAGACAATCATGGGAATGAAAGACAATCGAGCTTCACGAGATGATTTGCAGTCGGTTGGAAAGATGCCAGAGCTGTGTCCTTTCACCAATGCAGCTGGTCAAACAAAACTTTCAAGAGCGCCATGGGTATTGCTAAAAAATGAAGAGCTACAAGTGAAAAGGGTGATTTCAGAGTTCAGGAGGCCAACAGGATATATGCGATGTATCAAGACAGCATTCAGCCGTTATGATCAGCTATCAGGTTTGAAATCGCACGACTGGCATAAGTTCTTGCAATTCATTCTTCCAATTGCGATCAAGGAGTGTTTAATGGAGGAAGTGCGGACCTGCATATACAAGATTTCAGAGCTAGTGCGGTGGATCTCTTCCAAGGAGATACGGGAGGAATCTATTGCAGTCGCAAAGGCTAACTCCATTGAGGCAGTTTGCATGATTAAGAAGTATCTACCCACGAGCTGCCTAACTATCCAAATGCACTTGCTCGTCCATGTAGTAGATGAGGTTGCAGTGGCAGGTACAGTCCACAGCCGTTGGATGTTCTTTCTAGAGCGGTTCATGAAAACACTTAAGGGTTTTGTTCGCCAAAAAGCACGTCCAAAGGGGAGCATGGCAGAAGGATGTCTAGTGAAAGAGTCTCTTGTGTTGACGACCGAATTTCTATCTGTTTCTGACCCAGAAATGCCTCGACTGTGGAGCGATGAGGAGGATGCAAGACTGGTGGAAGAGGAGCCGCAAGGGCAAGGGGTGCTGAAGAAAATGAACCTGGCCATGCGAAAAAAGATCATGAAGTTTTGTATACTAAATTCACCGCCGATGCAAAAATGGCTTGAAAGGTACGAAGAACAGAAAGAGAGACGCAATCTAGAGCGACAGGATTTCAGGAGAAGTTGAACCACTAGAGGCTTACCCTTGCCAGACTATCTCGCTCCTCTACCTAAATTCCCTACAATGGCATGGTTGGACAAGACAGTGAGAGCAGCTCGACAGATCGGAGAACCCATATCTCTAGAAGAGGAAGAGATGGCTATTGGATGTGACTCGAAGTATCATACATACATGGCACTGTGGTCGCATGGAAAGCATTTCAGAACACAACAAATTGACAGCAGAAGAAACACGTTTGATAGTGGGGTAATTGTTAGTTTCATGCAAAAGAGCAGGGCCAGTGCTAGAGACACGAATGAGAGCACTAGCAACCTGGTTTACTGTGGTCTGGTGTCAGATATCCTGAAAGTAAGCTACAGGCGGTTTGAGATGTTTTTGTTGGATGTGAAGTGGTTCAAGGTGATTACTTCTGGTCGCAATGCAACGGTACGTAGAGATGGAAACAAGCTTGTGCAAATAGATTCTACAAAGACTTGGACAGATGCGAGCGACACATTTGCTCTCCCCGAACATTGCGAGCAAGTGGTATTTGTACCGGACCCTCGAGAGCGACAATGGTGGTTTGTGGTTCAGGTTGCTCCAAGAAATAAACAAGTATTTGAAGGGCAAGATCTCCTGGAGGAAAGTCAGTCAGACGATGTCTATACTACTGTGACATTAGATGAGATGGAAGAAGGTATGGCAGAGGAAGCTGAAAAATATATGAGGGATGACGCAGACGAGCTAGAATTGACACTTGTAGATGAAGATGCAATGGATGAAGACAATCTGCCAGAACAAGTTGGGGCAGAGTTATGTTTGCAATTAGAGATAGACGATGATACGATGCAAGACCTTATCGATGATGCCTCACTCGTCGAGGCCTAGGCCTGTAAGTGTTTGTGTGAAGACTTTGATTTAAAATTAAGCTTAAAGTTAATTTAAACAAGTGTGTTCTGACGCTTTATTTTACTTTCTTTGTGCAGGACTTTAGTATGGAAGACGAGATTCTAGATCCCGCTTCCATGAGTGCAGATGCATTCATGGGCTTCGTTACACGGATGACGCCTGCTCAGATGGCAGAGGCTTCTCAGTACTGGGTAGCCAGAGGCACAGGTACTACGCCTCTAGGCTTCACACCCGAGGGACCGACGCCTAGGGGGGGGAAGCCTACGGGGTTCAGGATGCCTATGGGTACGACGCCTTCTTCTCCCATCACGGTCACTTCGACACCTAGGGGTGGGGCAGAGGCGGGTACGTCCTCATCTCCGCAGCACAGGCGCACTCGCCGATCTCGGCGATCGTCAGGTGGAGGTGGTGGTTGCTGTGGAGGAGGGTCCACAGATGCTTCGACCCCTCCTCGCTCACGACCCCCGTCTTACCCAGGCACACCTCTCGACACACCTCTTGGCACACCTCGGACACCTTGGGGGGCACACGATCCTAGTGCCTACAAGCTCTATACTGTATGGGGAGATGGTTCTGTTGACATGGATAGAGTCGGGACTGAGATACGACAGCGGATTCGCCAGCTCGTGGAGCTGTAGTTTTCGACCATCATTCTGACGTCTTGGGATCAACAAGACAAGGAAAAAGTCACTTACATAGTGGAGACCATCCTGAGAGAGTACCAGCCTGCTTCGGGTTCTACCGTTGTTTTGGTGCGGTGGATCAAGGGTGTTGCACGGGACACCATCAAAAATCGACGAGATGCAGCTCGGTAGGCTTTCAGGACCGGCTCGCCGAAGCCTTTGGGCATCCCACATGAGACGTGGCTACAGATCAGGGAGGATGAGCGGACAGCGGCCACGCGGTTCAGACAGCAGCGTGAGGCCGCACAGGTACGACAGATGACTAGGGGGACATCTCATCTTGGCAGCGGAGGCTTCGACACCTTTCGCTATGAGTTTGTGAGTTTCTAATCCAATCTTAACTATGGCGTTTTTTAAAACGCGATGAATCATGTATTCTTATTACTTTGATTTTTGTATAAACGCAGAATCTTGCGATGCATCGAGCTCCATCACGCGAGGATGAGTCAGATGGATATCGCAGAGGTATCTATGAAGTACTTAATGATCTTGAAGCTTCAGGAGAGCCTGTAGACTAGGAGGCCTTACAGTCTCGCTGATCGCTTGAGGTGAGACGTTAATATGTGTGAGTTGATTTAATTAGTCAGTATATGTGAAGTAATATCAATACTAATTTTGTGAGTTGTCCTATGTGCAGGTTGCGACGCCTAGTCATTAGTGGACCAGATTTCATCTATATGCTTTGTGAGACACAGACACACTTCTGTGTCTCTTTTTTGTACAAACAGTTAGTGTTCAGACAGTTATTGTTTCCCTTATGGTTATGATTATTGTCATTGTCATTGTATAGACAGTTATTTTTTCTCTTTCTGGTTATGCTTATGGTTATTGTTAATTTTGTTTATGGTTATGGTTATCTGCATTATGGTTTTGATCAAAGTGGTTATAGCCGGTTATGCTTTTAAGTTATGGTTATGGTTCGTTATGGTTATGCTTTTAAGTTATGGCTATGCTTTTCAGTTGGTACGGTTGTCTTTCATTGGCCTTAAATCTCATGTGAGATCCTACATGGATAGCATGTAGGAGGCGTATACATGATATGGTTTTTTTTGAAAAGTTTATGTAAAAACAAAGGGAACTCTGCCGAAATTTCTGCGTGCGGGAGCATGGTTGATATTTTGGTGCTGCTCGCTTTCTTGGGCAGAGGGCAGGAAGTCTGGCTGTGGCTGTGTCCATCTTTTAACTGGGAACAGGCCAGGCTACCTGCCCTTTGCCCAAGAAATTTTTTTTCTGCTATGGTCGTCGCTATGCCTGTCGCTATGCCTGTCGCTATGAGCGTCGCTATCCGCGTCGCTAATAGCGACTAGTTTCATAGTGACGCGCATAGCGACGGGCAGCGTCGATAACACCTGTTTTTGTTGTAGTGACTTTAAAATTCCAACATAACCTAAGAGACCAATTTGTCACACACACACACACACAGAAAAGAAGCTTTATTGATGTCCTATGGCACGCATATACGGGTATCGGTGTGCCGATTGTTCTTTGCATGCTGAGGAGCATATAATGGGTAGAAAAACAGGGAGAGAGAGGATTTGGAACTCAAATAAAATGAGTTGCTCTAAGCAACCTCTGTAAAATGCCAACATGACCTATGAGACCAATCTGTCACAAAGAGAGAGAGAGAGAGAGAGAGAGTGAGAGAGAGAGAGAGAGAGAGAGAGAGAGAGAGAGAGAGAGAGAGAGAGAGAGAGAGCTTGCAATTTAGGAGAAATGTGCTATAATATTTTAACAAAAACGTTAAATACTGTTGTGTCCCCCAGGGGCGGTCACTTTTTAGAATGTGTATGATATCACGTGAGTTAACTGGAGAGGATTATTAAAAGACCAAAATGTATAAAAATGTATACATACAGAGGGGGGTGGGGGTTTTTAAATAGGCTCACAATGTAAGTATAGTATGTATATTAGGGTATTATTAATTACCTCTTGAACGCACGTGATATAGGGGTCTTTTGATGAGTGACTGCCCCGGGCTGTGTCCCAATACTTACCTATTATTTCATGAATTATGTTTTTCTTAGGATTAAGATCTTACAAAATGAAGAGGCAGAGGGTCGATCTAGAAATTGTCTTAGGTGAACATGAAGCAGAAGAGGGACCACCTTAGTTGCTGAGAGGCTCTTTAAAGAGAGATGTGGACTTTGATCAAAAAAAGGATACATCTCTTGGAGATGATGTTATGGGGACAGAGGAACCCCCCAATGACTCAGAAGCATCAGAACAAGAAGAAGTGCTTCTAAGCCAAAAGCTTCAAGTGACTAGCACCAAAAAGAGAAACATTGATCTTTCTTCTACATGTGAGCTAGCTGCAAAATGTAAGGAGGGGGTGGATGAGGTTGAAAATCTTGCATGTGTGGATAAAAGACTGTTTGATTTTGCAGTATCTGCAAGAGCTACTAAAATGTTCGACAAGGTATCTTCTATATTCAATGCCCCATTCATTCCGGATGACCTTATAGCTCAGCACAACAATTTCGTCAAGTCTAAAGAGACAAGTTTGAGCTTGAGGTCCACAGGGGCAGGGTGGTTCTTGCTGACATGGTGGTGGTGCACTTAAAAGATTGTGATTCCACAAGACGGTCATACAAGAAGTACCATCAGCTGAATATCATCTATAGACCCTCATGGTGTCCTATACACGAACGAGATTGCAAGCTAATTAAATAATCCTTTGCGTTCCTTCTATTCTTAAATTCTCTATTTGCTAGTCTATTGAAAGATCCTTCAGAGGTAACGGATGAGGAGGATATACCACCCAATGAGCAAGATGATGAGGACATGGTGTCCAATGAGGTTATCGCGATTGAGGAGGATATTAATCTTGAGGTAGAGGCTAAAGAGGTGCAACAAAGAAAAATACTTACAGCTAAAACATCTGACATCAAACTACCTTTAGGTGTCTCTGGATTTAATAAGAAGCAAGCCACATTGATGCTTCCTGGACTACTAGAGTTCAAATTTGGTGAGAGGATCATACATTTTCCTCCATGACATTCAAAGTGTATTTTCTTAAGGGAGGACTTTGCACTTGCCACCATCTCCAAATTTGAAGAGGGGAGGAGTGGATTTGTATTTGATGACATAAGTGATGACGAGGTGATGGAAACCTCTAGTAACCCAATGGAGTGCCTCAAAATCTGCTTTGACAAGGTAGAAAAGTATAGAGAGACACTCCCGGATGAGGATACTTTCCAAGCTATCAGAAACAACCTCAGGCCATCAAGCAGTACTCGGGAAGTAGAGAACTGGTTTACGCGTCCTGCAGATGGGTCCAGGAGGTCAGTGGACCTATGGAAGGATGAATTATATATGCAAGATGAGAGCTACATGGTAGCCCCCCCCCCCCCCCCCCCCCCAAAAAAAAAAAAAAAAAAACTAGTTGTCACTGTCTTTCTCTAACTCATCCTTTTGTTTATAGTCATGGATTACTAAAAATGATGACTTCCTTTGTCCTCGGACAAGAGAATATCGTGGAAGGGATGCAACACTAGGACAATTTCCAGAATCGGTGAGGCACCCACACTAGTCTTTCACAATGGAATGTCACAAGCGGGAAGTACTGCAACATTCACCCTCAAAACGCTCTCACAATTCCTAGTTGGACAAATTCTACCAGAAAATGTAGACAAAGTTATCCTCGTCGACAAATTGTTTACTACAGAATGTTTTGGATATTGTCCGGGGTACACTGGTGGTCGTGCAACTTATTATTACACCTACACAACAATGGCACTCACTTTGGGGAAACTAAACCCAAATGAACTCTTAGATTATGGCAAACATTTTATGATCCAATAAAAGGGTAATGTGCCAAGAGATATCCACTATCTGTCATCAAGTTGAGAGACTTGGGATTGTATTGTATCTATTATATCATTAGGCATCTATTGTACATGTTGTGACCTAAAATCAAAATCTCTTGATCCACCTATGGTTAACATATTGCATTGTCTCTCTCCACTTTTTCTAGCCTTTATGAGCATTGAAGTCGTTGAACGCCTCTACTTGTTTCCTTTTCCTTTGTTGCAAATGCCTAATTGACTATCCCGTTGCCGAATAGTCCAATACATGTTTTTGTTGCAGCCGGTGAAGGATTCTGCGATAAAACCACTGAAACAACTCTTTCAAACTGTTTGACTTCTCTTAAGAGCCACCATATTATGTGTGTCTGAAATATGCATTCTTGGTAATAAAATGAGACTTTTCCAAGCCTTGGGAGTTCCATATGTTTGGGTTTCCATACTTTTGAATGAAGTATGATAAGTGATTGAAAATGATGTGCTGCAAATAAAACAATTTGACAAACTTTTAGTCCTTATCATTTAAAAGGGTGCTTTAACAATACCATGTAATGAGTAATCTGAGTTTCACTCCATGCTGTCCTAAATGCTTTCTTTAGTAGCTGAAGGTTCTCCTTAAACTTGTTTAGATCATTTTGTGTCCAGTCATCTTTGTCACACATCTGAAATAGAACATCGATGGAATGCCACACTTTACCCTTGGCATTGAGAGTTGTGGGTTTCTGGTTCTTCACTGCCATATGGAAATTTTCCATTGTTGAAACTCAATTTTGTTGACATGAGTGGACTGATGTATCCTTCCACGCTCGGCTAGCTTCTCATCTTTGATGCCAATTGGTTTTGATAAAAAACAACATGACTTGACCCCACCAATAGATGTTTGCAAGGTACATATTTATCATTTATTGATATTTTCTCGTCCAGCTAGTTTCACATTGCCACCATGGAGACCCATCTCTGATAAAACCAGTTCAAGCGCCTCTATTGCAACCTTCAGTTATTTTGAGTTCTTGATTTTCCAAACAAACCCAATATACAAATACACCAACTTCTCCAGAATTATGCAAAGAGCATGCATTGAACAAATGTAGACATTGACAAGTGGAATATCCAAAATTGGGTGGAAATTAGGATCCTCATTGTGGCGAGTAGGAGCCTTTCTCCACCATTTTGGGTCCATCGTCTTTGCAGGCTCCATGCAATACAAGCATGGAGCCTTTACCATAGCACCCACTCCACAATTATACATACACTTCAGTGTTTTAAGGTCACCTGCAAGATGCCGTTGGACCTGAAAGTCTCCCCTCCCATTGACAACCAACACCTTTCCTTGATTCATTTGTTTATCAATGATATCAAGGATAGGGGTTTGATGGAACACCGAATATAATGTCATGGTCTTCTTTCTTTATTTTCAAGATTAAATCCGCATGAGAGTGAAACTAAATCTAAAATTAAATCTCACGTGGGCTCACCAAAGCTAAAGAGAATATGGAAATGGAATACTTGAAAAGCACCAAGCCACCATATGTTTGTTTTTGATCGAACATTGAAGTATAAAGGATCATCAGTGGGGCATTTTGAGGGACCTATTCATCAATGTTATTGTGACTCATTCTAGCTTGTTGTCTTTGAGAATCTCACACTCATCTAGGTTCAAAACAAAATGTAGAACGCCACGTGTCTCTCCAAATGTTACATTGTAGAACTTAATTATTCTAGTTTGCAACAAAGTGAGGTCCATGAAGATACTGTTGTACTCATCGTAAGGTATCGTTGTTCCTTGAGATCTATAAATACCATCAATATGAAATGGAAAGCCAATGAAATTTGTCTGTGCATGGTTGAGTTGAAGTCTCTCTTTCCAAACACTTGTTGTTGTTGGTAGAAGTTCAGATTTTATTCCATTCTTCACAAAAATGGAGGAGATAGACTGTTGAATAGCTGAGTACCCTCTCTTACTCACTCCAAGTGTGCCTTGTATTTCACTGGCAGGCATTTCACTCTTTGTAATAAAGTGGTCAACAACATTCCTCTGCAAAACCTTATACTTTTTTTCATGCATTATATCCTTTGCGAGACCACTTGTTATCAAAGGCTTCAGCTGCTTTCCTACATTGGCCTTTGGATCTATGTTTTTTTCTTTGTCTAGATATATAGCATGTCTACATAGAAAATATAATAGACATAAGAAAAAAAATGTATAGTTGAAATAAACTAAAAGGTTAACAATCTTGACCTCAATGCTTGGATTCTTTTCTTGAGACTCCAAATCCAACCTTCAAGGTTTCAAGATTCCGTAGTTTATTATTTTGCACACAAACACCTGAGCTTGTATCTTTCCTTTAATGTAAGTTCCACACTTTTTCTTGCAATACCTGTATTTCTTGTGTGCACTGCAAAAAGGATTTTTGGTCTCATAATGCAAATTAGAAAGTCGTATAGTCTCATTTGCTTAATTAGAGCTTTGTAGTAACCAAGTAAACCATTCTGTCCATTGCTTGCAAAAGTCAATAAAGTAGTGGAATTTCCAAATGTAGGGGAGGCATTGGTCATAGGATTCAAAGGATAGAGTGGGCCATTTGTCCATAAGTCTATGTGTTTTGCTCCCTCTACTCTGAGTCTTTCTTTCTTCCTGTGTGTTACTATTGTGTTTGTTTTAGTTCGCTTGCATAAAGGCTCATTTTTAGGATTCAAATCAACGTGTAGATGATATTTATGTCTTTTAGTGAGAAGATTTGAGGGGTTGGATGAAAAAGCTATGAATACACAGTCAAGAAAATCAAGAAACGAAAGAGTATTGCATACATCATATGGAAAAGAAATTCCCTCCTATATGACTAGGTGCATTCAATATAGCTGAAAAGGGACATTTCATCAATCACTACGGCCATTATGACTTTGTCAAAAGAATCCACTTGAATTACACTTTTTGAACGCTTGATGAGGATACCTTTTCTTTTACCACACCAATTTTCTAGAGAAAGAAGGCAAAAATTTATATTTTCTTAGAAGGACCTCCAAATGACCTCCCAAATTCCCTAATGTCTCTCTCTCTCTCTCTCTCTCTCTCTCTCTCTCAACAAGCAATTTCATTGTAACAAGGTGGAGCAAATAGAGGGATCCCCCATAGGCCCTCTAAAGGCACCATTTTTGGGCGCTTGCCTGAAGTGGGGCCCATATGGTTTTGATTTTCTTGATGTGTAGCAAGCATGCATAATGACACCGAGTTTGGCGACTCTTTCTATTTTCTTAGAGGGTGCTCCAACCACCCTCCACAATCTTGATACTCCTTTTAAACTGGCTTCTTCAAGTAAGATGCTCGATTGGCATGTGCTTCTTTGCTTGCACCAAAGCACCCTGTTGTGGCTCTAACTTGTGGGCAATTGTGTTCAAGAGACCTCCATATTAAATGCCCTTTATAGGCCTATGCAGAGTCCTCACTAAGCAGTTCCATAAGAGAGAGTTCTTCTTATTAAAGGGCCCTCCATATTAAATTCCCTTTATAGGCCTATGCGGAGTGCCTAAGTAGTTCCGTAAGAGAGAGTTCTTCTCCTTCTTCTTCTTCTTCGTCTTCTTCTCTTCTCTCTCTCTCTCTCTCTCTCTCTCTCTCTCTACATTGAGGTGCTGCAAAAGCTGGTGTAGTTGCAACCAAAGCATCCAAAGAACATTTGTCCTAGCCAAAAAAGTCTTCGAGTTTTTAGGACATAATATGAAGTATGTCATTTTTACTCAATCTTGTAAAATTTCATCTGTTTTCTAGCCAAGATTTTTCACACGTTGGCCATAACTCTCTGTATCTCTATGCTTGTTTGTTCAATAGGAGCCACCCCCCCCCTCCTCAACAACAAAGTTAGGTTGCATGGGAAGCTAGCATGTGAAACACTGCGGGTGGGGGTGGATTATGCAAGGATATATGCAAGTGGTGCTAATAGCTAAACATCGAGAAAATGCACTGCTTTTTTCACCTTTTGGTGGTACCACCAATAGCCCCTAGAAGGAGGAAACTTTATTGGTTTTCAAATGTGGGAAAGGGAAATAGAGGGAGCTATCATGTTCCATGCAAGGATATTTTTTGAAAAGCATGCAAAACCTAGGTGTATCTGCATGCGGGTAATCATGGCATGGCGTGGGGTCCTTGTTTTCCAGAAACCTCATTAAGAATTGATGTGGACTCTCTTGACACCTATGCTCAAAGCTAAACTGCTTTCCTTTTCCCCACCCTTCTTGCTGGGGTAAAGGCACCGCGCCTTTCCCTGGGCCGGCGAACGTCCAGTGTCCGACCACCCACTGTGTATACACACTTTCTTATTCTGTCTCTACATAAGAATAAGGAGCACCTCACTCATACACATTGTCTCTTCCAGAGGCTGCTCCATGCACATCCTATGTTCTCTCTCTCTCTCTCTCTCTCTCTCTCTCTCTCTCTCTCTCTCTCCCCCCCCCCCCCTTTCCTTACTCTTCACACACGCACCGCATTTGCGCACTCACAATTGGTATCAGAGTGCATGGTGATCATGGAGAGCATGATGACTTTGAGAGCTTCGAGGCAATAGCTCGCTCGCTCTCGATGGTGGAGAGATCAACAAAGCTTGGAATCTTTGTGAGAATGGAATGGGAGCTTGTGAGCTCAATTGAGAGTGATGTATTCTCTTGTGGAAGATCAGGAAGGAGTGTGGAAGATTGTGTGTAAGTGAAGGTGCTGTCCTAAAAATTGTGTGCGCAGCAGTACTATTTTCAAATTCATTTTTCTCTTTATAGAATGCACATATGAGAATTCTGCCCGGTAACCCACTTGTTTCAACATGTTCTACAACTTTGCAGAAGAAACATTTTACAAATTCCTCACGGTTTTGTTGATATTCAGCTCAGACTCATGGATGCAAATATTACAGGTTTTTTGTTTTTGCATAGTATGCGAGTTTGATGCACTTTTGGAAGCACGACAGATGCTCCAAGTGGGTGTATAAATTATGAGCTGAAGATGCAATTTAAGCTTGTGCAGAGCTTGTGGTTTGAGGGTTTTTTGGTAGATTTGGGCAATGAAGTACGGGGGCGTTTACACACGATTGAAGCGGTCTCTTGAGAGACACGGTGTTTGGAGCACACTGGTGGAGCTTCTTTCACAGGTTTTCAAAGGATACTTTGGTAGTGATTTTGTGCTTGGATTCATGGTCTTTGCGGATAGTTTGCATATGGTGATGACACAAGGTTGATGCCCATTGTACATGCATTTTGGCGAGCACTTTCAAGTGCCGGTGACCTCTCTTGAGAGCATTGTTTTTGCATTGATGAAGTTTCTAGATTGCAACTCTTTTCGTGCTTGCTTATGTATGGTCACTCCATTGATGTACATTGAGTACGGATTTCCATTGTATGTGAAAATGTGGAGCCATTTTGGCATTTTTACTCATTGGCATTGAGTAGTGTTATGGTTTACGATAGAGATTGTACTTGACTTTTTGCTCAATTTTTAGAGAAAACTCTGCGAGAATTTTTCGAGATTCTCACCATGGTTTATGCGTATCCGTAGTTTTCTCTCTGATGGTTTAGTGGTCAAGAAAAACTCCCACTTTGGCAGTGATCGAGTGTTTACTCTCACTTTGATAGATTTTGACAGGTTTGTCAATTTGGACACGGTTTGATGTTCTTGTACCCACTCTCACACGAGTGAGGATTGGCGTATGCTTGTGTGGCTACAGACACGTAGTCAAAGGTTTTTGCAGATATTTGTAGGTAGTTTCTCTTGTGGGATGCATTTTGAGCTAGTTTGCTCTCTACTTGCGTATATGGTTATGCGCTTTATGCACGGTTGAGCAGTTTATCCTAGTTTATGCTTGTAGATAGCCGGTTGTGGAGTTGTTTTATGCATATGTGATCATCAATTTTGATGTGATTGATCGTGCTTTTGAGCATTGTGTAGTGGTTGAGTTACCTTCACTTTGTTGTCAATTTTTGGCATGTTTTATGGTTGAGATTGTACTCGAGGTTTTGCTCAGTTTACATGGGAGATTTTGCCAATTTTTTCAAAGATGGAAGATGCGACTCCTTTCCATTTTGGATCATTGTTTGGAAAAATCTAGCAAATGTCTAGAAGGTCATAATTTGTTTGTGGCAAATTTCAATCTCTTTTGAGCTTGTGTCTGCTCAAGACAAGGTGGTAAGGAAATCTTGCTAGTTGGATGAGGGAAAGGGTTGCATCGTATTGACATCGCATTTTTTTGAGATGATAGAGACTTGCCAAACCAAGAGCTACCATGTATGTCCACTAGGAAGAACGCTAATAAGTGAGAGAAGATGCTTAGATCTCTCTCTCTCTCTAAAAAAAAAGAACAAAAGAAAAAAAAGAAACAATATCACTATCACCAATTCACCATATACAAAACATCTATACAACAAAATACTGAGCTTGGACAATATCCAAGAAAAAGCCTTTTCACTTTCAGGGACCAAAGATGACTAGATCTACTTTGACCTTTGACTTATCTTTCTTCTCTTTCACTTCACCTTGTGCATTCTCCCACTTAAAGTTTTAGTCCTCATGAAAACCAAGCCATTGTGTGAGCACAACCAAACTACCTTCTTCTCTCTCTCTCTCTCTCTCTCTCTCTCTCTCTCTCTCACACACACACACACACACACACACACACACACAAAACTCTCTAAAAACGTCTGCGTCTCTTTCAATTTTTAGATTTCAAGTTCGCTAAAATATAGTGCTAAGAGCCAATTGAAAACTCAAAACAACCAATTGAAGGGACGGAAAGAAGAATAAAATTCGGTTTGAAAATTAAAGAAAATAGAGTTTAATTGTAAAAGATGCCATTATTTTGAGAAATTTCCTCTATGGATGTTTGTGAAATTGATTTTTCTTGAGCACTTTCTGAAGCATGTGAACCGGTGCTCTCTCTCTCTCTCTCTCTCTCTCTCTCTCTCTCTCTCTCTCTCTCTCTCTCTCTCTAACACGTTGAACATACACTCATTAGAAGTATAACAAGCTGACATTTGTCCAAAAATGATTTGCGAAAAAAACCCAGCAGCCGTACCACAAAGTAAAACCTACTTTAGCAACGCTATATTCCAGAGAGGCACCTACCTAATATTAATTAAGCTAATTCTCTAGAATCTCAACGTCCCCATTGTCAATATCTGTTGCAAATCCTTGGGATTCTTGCCATCCACAGAGAAACCCACATAAATGCAGTACCGAGAATTTCCTTTACTGTGCCAGCAAGCTCCTTTGCCATTAAACGAGGACGCATGACACGGGCAATCTTGATCACATCATTGAGAGAAATGTTTCCATTGTGCTTGATGTTCTTAAATGTATAAGGAGAAGGAAGAGGAATCTTTAGGTCATAACCAGCTAAGAGCTCATGGGGCACACTAGCATGGAGCAAAGCCTTGTTGGCAATGCTAGTACTGAGTGACAAGCAGAAGAAGAAGAAAAAGGAAATCGAGTGTTGGCTTGCATGGTCAGATTAATAGGATGAATTCTGCCAATGCAATTATGAGAGTAGCCAGTAATCATGAGGAGCACCTACAGTATGACAATGTCAAAAATGAAAATGATAGCATCTCTATTGTTTCTGTGAGTGGGCTTCATCATTGTGGTATTTAATTATGCATTAAATTGGCAGGAATCTGACTATTAGAGCTTGCCCTCTTCGAGATTAGCAAGGGAGATAATTGCTGGATGAAACTTAGAGCGGATTAACAAGGTCCTTAGCACTAATCATGAGCAACTCCAACTGTCTTCAGAGGCCGTGTTCACACCAGAGCACAGGCGCCAACCACATCAGTACTCGTTCTTGAGCAAGGTTTATAGCGTGTTTAGCTACTATTTTAGTCCTGTAAGGAGAAGCTGCAGCTGTAGCAATGCATTCATCTTCTTCCTATTGCGCTCGGGCTCATTGAGGGATTTGATCACAAGGGTAGCTGTGGTAATTGCTCCCCTACTTCTAGTCCTGCTCCAGTTTAGCGTCACCATTGAGGGAGCCACTCGTAAACTCCAGTAGACGGTAGACATATATGAAGCTGAGTGATGTATGTTTTGAACCCACAATAAAGATGCAATGTTGATAAAGAAAGGGCGGCCAGAATATGGAGGAGGTGTTTTTTGTTCGTTTAACAGGAGGGGAGGTTCGAGCTGCCTCTTCATCAAGATCGGGCCTCTGGGTCTATCACCCAAGAAGGTAAAGGGCCTATGCATTATCGTCAAGATCACTATCCAAAATCGTGAAGCCAAGGTCGTTGTCATCGCTTTCACTATCTGCGAGAGATCCAATTTGCGCGGAATCTCTGCTGGTTTCCTCTTCTTTCTTTCTGCTGTTTCTACTTTTGCTCTTGTAACCCTGCGTTTCCCTCACTCTCTCTCTCTCTCTCTCTCTCTCTCTCTCTCCCTCCCTCTCTCTCTCTCTCTCTCTCTCTCTCAGGGTGCACACATGCACAACATTAAGGTCTACTCCCGATCAAAAAATGTTGCAGGCCCACCAACACATTTGCACACCCTGTACTCCACCGTTTTCCCCACCGTTGCTATCGGAACGTCACAACACCATACTAACCATTTGACACCGGTAGCCTACCATTTGCAATGGGAGCTTGCATCTTAGCCATAGAATGTTCGTAATTTTGTGGGCGTGCAGTCCCGCCATCTTCAATCGAAGCCTGTCGGAGGTTCAAGCTATGCATGTGTGTCTTCCTACGGATGATGGAGGCCAAGATACCATCCCCCTTACAATTGGTTGCCTAGGTGCATGTGTGCAAGATATATCTCTCTCTCAAACTCTCTCTCAAAAAACTCAACACTCACAAAGAGCACGGGCCTTTGAGAGAGTTGAGTTTTTTGAGAGAGAGTCTAAGAGAGAGATTCCTCCTCTGTGTAACATTTTGTGAAGCAAGGAACAATCTGCCGTGAACGGAAGGTCACCATGGTTGCCATGGCATCAAAAGCTCTTTTGTCGTCGTCTCTCTCAACAGCTACCATGCCAACGACTACCTCACTCGACTGTTCCCGCCAGCAATTCTTAGGCGGGAGGGCTCTCAGGGCTGCGGGCCCCTCTGCTTCCTCCAAGCGTGCATCCTCCTTCACCGTTTGCGCAACCACCGACAAGCCCTTGAAGTCTGACAGGCAGTTATGGTTTGCATTCGATGGACCTAGAGGGGCCTGGAGGCTTCATTGAACCTGATTTATGGAGAAATCATCAATGGAAGATATGCAATGTTGGGTGCCGTTGGAGCTCTCGTGCCAGAGATCCTGGGCAAGGCTGGTCTCATCCCTCAAGAAACCATTGTTGTATGGTTAAGGACTAGAGTGATCCCACCTTTAGGAACCTACAACTACGGGGCAGATCCCTAAACGCTATTTGTCCTTGAGATGGCCCTCATGGGCTTTACTGAGGTGCACTTTAGAGAACATGATTATTATAAGCCTGGATCGATGGGAAGCAGTATTTCTTAGGTTTCAAGAAGGGTCTTGCTTTGGGAAGGATGAGAAGTCGATGAAAGAGTTGAAGGTGAAAGAGATCAAGAATGGCAGGCTTGCAATGCTTGCTATCCTAGGCTACTTTATTCAAGCTTTGGTCACTTGTAAGGATCCCTTCAAGAATCTACTTGACCATCTTGCAGACCTTGTCGGCAAGAAATCTCCTGACTAACCTCAAGATTTTGTGGTGATAGGAGTTGTTTGAAATTGCTTCCTTTTGTAACTATTGTGCTTTCAAAGAGCTATGTTTCAAAAATAGAGAGAGAGAGAGAGAGAGAGAGAGAGAGAGAGAGAGAGAGAGAGAGAGCAGAAGCAATTGCGGCATAAGCATTCATGACGGTCAAGCGCCACAATGGTGGACATAACAAGCACGGAAGAGGCCACACCCCTTCCATGCAGAGCTCGCTGCCTAGTGGCGGAGTCAAGCCCACTTTTGTGGAACTCTAGAAGAAGGTGGAGGTAGGGATTGCTGAACAAGGGAATCCGTGCATCAAAGTTATTTTTGACGCACGACCAGAAAGGTTGGTTTTTAAGAAAATATTCCTCGAGTGTGATCCGGCAATTGTGGAAGACAAACCTCTCTCTCTGTCTCTCTCTCTCACACACACACACACACACAAACTCTTCATCTTTGTTCTCACCAAAAGATGGGTTTGAGGTGATTGCGAAGGCATTGCATAGAGTTTATTGCCAAGTTGTTGCATGCAAGTGGTGATTATCGTTCATGTCGAGGATACCTTGTGATCTTCATCACCTCTCCTGCCCTTGGCCACAAAATTCTCGTGACTGGGGCCTCCTCTTTTGCAACTCACCATGAAAACTCTAAAAGAGTCCGTAGTCCATGAAAACTTTTATTTTCAAGTATGTGATGTGAAGGATATTTTCCTCTTCCTCTTTGTTTCTCAAGTGTCATGATTACACGTTGAGACATCTTGCAATTGCACGTGCGCACACACACACACACACACACTCTCTCTTACTTGTCCAAGCATCTACCATGGCTTGAATATTGATGACCAAAAGCCGTGATTCACATGAGGGAGCATAACCTTAGATAATCAAGGAGTTAATATAAGGGTGGATGGTTAAAGTCTCCATAAGGAATCCTCTAGACATTTAGAGACAATGATAGATAGATTGTAGTATGTAATTTGATGCTAAATATTTCCATTATGATTTAAGTTCTTGTATCTTGTGGGTTTTGTTCTTTTTAATGATTGCTCAGAAAGGTCTGCTTGGAGTTTAAAATTCCTCATCTTGCTAGGGCACATGACCATTTATGGACGACAATGTGGCCACAAGATTGTTCTTATGTTTGACGATAGAGTCTATGCTCTTTCTATCTCTTTTGTGATACGACGTTATGAAATAACTAATACATTCAATTTGCATCCATTAACTCTAATGGGAGAGAAGGTGAAGATAAAAGCTATTGAACTTGCTAGGGGTGAACAAATCTTCCTTCTCAACCATAGCCAATGTCAACTCTAGAAGATTCGCATTGCTATTGAAACATACAAGGCATTGGAATGAAGGATACACTAGTAATAGTCCGATGGTCCCTCCAGAGTAGTTGGTGTACTACTTGCAATGCCTTCACAAATCAGCCTACACATGGCACTCAAGCAAGGAAATTAGGATATCATTCAAGTTCAAGAGCTACCTACACATTATGATGGACATGTGGCATTTGAGTTACCATCTTTTGATCTATTTGTGCATGAACTTATGACAATTGCAACATGTGAACTTATCATGGAGAATAAGTTTGCACAAATAGATTTTTGGAATATGCTCAACAAGATGGCTCAGAAGCAAGGATATGACTGTGTATCAATGTGTGTGTGAACACATTAAAGAAAGAGTATGGATCTTTTGTTTGATACTATTTTAATGTGTGTGAACACATCAAAGGAAGAGTATGGCTCTTTTTTTTTGAGACTATTTGAGATGCAACAAGATTATTTTGCTACACTATACTCTATAGAGTAACTATTGAGATGTTGATGTAATATTTTTCATTGCTTATGCTCGCTCAATTTCTTGTCCACTTGGGAGTACTCGCTCGAGGATTGGGATTCCTCATGACCTGATATATCCTATGCATGTGTCTGAGGTTCAAGATGGCATAGTCTTGATTTTGTTGCTGGCATGCTTTGAGCGAGAGATGAGACGTGTCTCTTTTGTAGGTGAGCTCCACCATGCTCATGAGACATAGAATTTAGTTGTGCAGGACATACCAGTGGACTCTGTAGAGATAGAGATAGAGCAACAATGCTCTAGTGAGACACAATAGGTATTGTTAGACTTTGTACAGACAAAGGTAGAGCAGGTCTTCTCCTTAGAGAAATAGACATAGATGAAAAACATGGATTTCTTTGATATGCTCATGTTAGAAGCCGATGAGCTGGTTCTAGGACACAAAGTTTTGCCTAAGGGTGACAGGGATGTAGGTTTCCTAGTGTCGGCAGTGACACATCCAAATGTGATGGGTAGTCCTGATGATGTAATGTTTGCAGATAGCACATGGGATGCGAGTAGCCAGGTTTGTGAAAATTTCATTAGCATATGATGCATACCATATAAAGTTATCTGCAGGATTTACATGCAGACTCTAGTGTGGGTACGCACACTCGCCTACCACCAGAGCCGATACGACTGCATGTAGATCGACAGAGTGAAGCAGTGGGCATATATTGAGAGAGTCTCTCACCTAGTTTCTTGTACATATTAGTAGTTTAGCTAGTAGGCCTCACTTATTGGCACATCACCTTTAAGTGGGATTTTGTTGGGGTAAAGGCGTTGTGCCTTTGCTCGGGCGGGATGTCCAATGTCCGTCATCCGCCCACTGTGTATACACACTTTCTTATTCTTTTAATACATAAGAATAAGGAGCACCTCACTCATACACTAGGTCTCTTCCAGAGGTTTCTCCACCAACATCCTATGTTCTCACTCTCTCTTTCTCTCTTCTTATCACTCTCCGCATGCGCACCGCATTCGTGCATTCACACTTCTCACAAAAGCTGCCATGCTCTAACACTTGGTCATCGCAAAAACTACATCTCACCTTTAATTTGGCCAAAAGTTGTCAAAAAACTAAAAAACCATCAATTTTTGGAGCTACTTAAAAAAATGGGGTTTTACAAGATGGCGAGTGAGTTTTCTCTAGCGACCAAAAAAACGAGCGAGTCCCTCAATAAAGTTATTTGTTAATTAGAGAGATTTTCAATTGTGATAAGGGAATACAGACATAAGTGTGATAACTGTGATAAGTGATCAATTACTTGTTCTCTTAAGGGTAAACAAAACTTACAAGTCTGTGTGGTTTTGTTAGATGGAAGAGGATGCGAGGGTGGATTAGCAAGATCCACGAGAAAGGACAGAGGGATGTATGTCAAAAATGCTCCCCTAAACTGCAGATCATGTCTCTCTCTCTCTCTCTCAGCTATTGACACAACCTGGACTCACATCGTTCCGAGGAAGTCTCTCTCTCTCACTCTCTCTCTCTCTCTAAATTTTATAGCAGAAGACCAATGGAATCCAAATCCGTAACTTCAACATGCAGAATTCATCAAGTTGAACATAACACCCTTTATAGAGTCAAGAATCTGGGAACTCTCAGCAGAAAGAAACTATAAATGGCAAAATCATTAAATATCTCCATTTGACCATGAAACTCGACTACAAATGCATGCAAGATCTCTAGCTTGTGACCATGTAGTCCGTTACTAAGAAGCCCTTAGGCTCTCCAATCAAACATTCTTCTATGGTTCTCCAATCAAGCGTATTTTGAAGGGCTCATTGCCCTTATTTCATCTTCTGTTCAGTGAAGAGAACCTGCTTCTTCACAATAGGATCGTACTTGCGAAACTCAAGCTTATGTTGAATCCTGCGGGGTTTCTTAGGCAGTAGCCAGTGCATCCTGCAAAGAAGAAGAAGACCCCAAACTTAAATACACATATGCAGTTATGTGGGCAGCCAGCACATGTTGGAGGGAGGGGAATCTTTCTGTGTGTGTGTGTGTCTGACACACGCACACACACACGTGCACTCTATACACCCATTCATTCTTCATGGAGGTAATAAAATAAATCGCCACCTCCTACCTGCTAGTACAAGTTCGATCGAGCACGGAAGCGAGGGAGAGGAGAGTTGACTATAGTTTGAAGAGGCAGCGTACGTTGTGTAGCTCTATCCATCATTTCATGTTAGTAGGCTAGGTGTCTGGGAATCTCTCTCTCTCTCTCTCTCTCTCTCTCTATCTCTCTCTCCACCCTTGCAGAGGCCATCTCTCCCCGGATTTCTCCCCTGCTTCTGTCATCACCCACGTGATCTCTCTCTCCCGCGGCACCTTCGGTGTCCTAGCTTTTGAATTACTTTTCTGCTCGACTTTGATTTGACTTGCCATATGTAGGGTTTCCTTTAGCCATCTCACGGGCCTCCTCTAGTTCAAGAGCGTCGTCATCATGATAATCATCTTCATGGTCATCGTTATGTTTCTCCTGCTCGCTATGCTCCCGACTCATCGTTGTTTTGGTATGCTGGACTTCATTGCTGTTTTAGCATGCCTTGTGAAACCTGCTAGAACCAGTCCGCACTGGCGCGGACTGGTTTCGACAGGTTTTGATTTTCAAAGGCAAAGCCTCCATGCAAGCCTTTTTGTTTTTGTTTTTTTATAAAAGCGCATCTCTCACTTTGTCTTTTCCCCTGTATATCATGCTATTTTAGCATGTTGAACCTACCAAAACCGGTTCGCACTGGCGTGGATTGGTTTCGATAGGTTTTAGTAGAAAGAGTCAAAGTGAGGCTTAAAAGCCCTCCCAAAATCAATATAGCAGACACAAAAGGCTCCGACAACATGACTTGTATTGCACTGGTTGCCAATGCGAGCAAAAAAGGCTTCGACGGTAAGTTATTCTACGTGCAAAGCTTCAAAGCAAACTTAGTCAACTCTAAACAGCCTGTGTCATCTGTGTAAAGGGCACTTGAGATGGCACTAAGCATGCAGGCTCTACATAGAAGTGCTTTCCACCCGCTTGACTTCTCCATTATAAAGCATGAGTCACTCCACTTTAAACACAAATTTGAGAACAACCCCAACAAGAGCACCTTTAGTCCTCCCAATTGAGAGAAGTGTAAATGCCAAAAAATTTGCAAGAATCCAAAACTCTGACAAGGATAGGGTGCTAAGGAAAACTACTCAGATAGAAGCAAGACCCATGTCAATGCGCCAAAATTTACAAGAATGATATTTAAATGAATGTGTTCAATTAGGAAGATTGTAGAGGTAGGGCAAGGGGTTGATTGCAGAAAAGATATGCATAGCAGTCCCAGGCTAGCATCCTCAAGTGCCAATTTTCATAGCTACTACAAAGAGACAATTGAAGAGCATATTGTCAAAACCAATCGTAACATTAATGAGACAAGATGTGACTTGTTGTACATGCTATAGTGATTAGAATATAATCAGGGACATCTAAAACATTATCATTGCTAGTCAACATATTGAAAAGGATGTAGAAGATTGGGTGCGCTTTCATGTACGACGAGAGAGGTACATTAAAGTTGTAGTTTGCAAGCCCAAAAAGAGTCAAAGGAAGCTAGATACTCATCAAGGCTCCCTAAACATTGACTATTATTGCCATCTTGCAAGAAAAAGTACTTGACCTACATGTCCCAATAAAAAAGAACATGCCCATTAGCCTAAAAAAAGGTCCATCATGTCTATTGTTGTCAAATGCTAGAATGCATCAGTGCATGTGTTGCACTCATCTATTGTTGCATCCCATTGGAGAAAAACATTGTGAGAAGATGTGCAATTTATCTAGGTTATCACAAACATCGCATAGTTTTTTGTAAAAGTAGAATTGATAACAAGGTGACCTCTGATGCTTTTCTTGAATGGGTAGCTCTCCAACCTTTGACAGTTACAACGCAATTGGAGAGGTCAACAACAGAAGATATAGCGATGTATAAGCTTATGTGTCTTAGCTCTTTTGCAAACACTCACTTGGGAGAAGAAGATTTTTCTAGTTTTCTTGATACTGTGACTCCACTATCTAACAAGAGTTGAGTGCAACAAAGCTTGGAAATTGTCAAAAAAGCAAAGGATATTACATCAATGTGTCAAGCAATTTTCTTGGGTCCTCAATGCATCACATGTGTTCCATGACAGTACAACTAGGTCATTGGAGAAAGGGGTTACTTATATTCTCGAATTTCCTCGTTGCACTTGTGAGGATTTCCAAAGGTAGGACAACAAACATGCTACGTATGTGCCTTGCAAACCCATCTACTTAATTTTCTTTTACGTCCTTGATTTGGAACCCATTGCCCATGATCAGTTTGTACATCAAGCTACACTCACAAAGGTGGAGTTATTTCAAGCTTTGGTAGGTACCCAAGTGGCCTCATAGACTTGCTTGAAGTTTGTTAGTTCTAACCTTTTTTGGTGTTTTTGAAGCATCCATAATAAGCCGCTTTATATGGTGACTTGGGAATTTGTTAATGCCTCGATATGTGAGGAGGTTTGAGATTTTGAAGGCTCCGTTGCACTCCCATCAATTTATCAAGGGTGTTAGTCATATTTTCTCGGAAATTGGCTTCGCTCGATTTTCTTTGCTCGTTAATTTGAAAGCCCCAAAAAAATGACAGTGAACACTACCAAAAAAACTTCAGTTTTTGTACTAAAGTCAATAAAGAATTTTTTTGAGACAAAAAACTTACAAATATTTCTGAAAAAATTACACAACATTCCACTAGAAAAACAATTACATCCTTGAAAGCTTACAATTGAAGACTCAAGGCTTTCAATTACAATCCTTGATTTTTTTCCATCAAATCTTTTATGGTTTGTTGACGAAGATGACCAGACTTCTTCAAGGTGAATCCATAAACAAGAATTTCCACATCCTCCAAGTATAGATTATCGATATGTCCTTCGCTACTTTCCTTTTTCTTCTTCTTAATAACCTTGATCACTTCAGGATAGTACGTACTGGTAATATTGCATCTTCTCCAACCGCTAATTTGTACCAGTGAACATCAATCGAATGAACACATTGATTTTCTTCATAGGTCTTGATGACTTTGGATATCCAAAATGGACATCCACTCTCATCAGCTGATGCTAACACAACAATCATGACACCCACATCCAACTCATTGACATTCCCCTCCCACATCTCTTTCTCTTGTTATCGTCTCTGTGTTGTTTTTTTGCACCGACATAAGCTTCTTGAGTCTCTGCATGCACCAATCGCTCCAAATCCTCTGTTAATTGAGTCCCTTGATTTCCACCCTCTATAACATTATCATTAGGAATAATGTTTGATTAATGCAAATGGAAAAAATGGATCCAAGTTTATGACTTCAGCCGTGTCACTTTCGAGGCCCTCAATCAACTGCTTTTTCTCCTCAAAAACAACTAAACCACCACTCCATCAAGCATGCTGGAAAGTATACATGTGATGATTGTACTGTGTCTTTGTTTTCAGCTAAGCTCTGCAGATAATTGATGCTTTGATTCTCTTTTAGAGCTTTTGCCGATTCATTTGTTGATCCTAATAGCATGTATCTAGATGGTACAATCTGTTGTTTTGGAACAAATGATATGAATTTTAAATCATAAGCATGATGCCATGATTCTATGTTAGAATACTTCTTGCACCAAAGTTGATTTTTACCATCTTTCTTCTTCATCTTGAATTGATGTTGAAAACTATGATCATTTAGTTGTACAAAGGATGATATACCTAAATCTCCACCAATGGCAAACTCATGAAAATCATATGTCTCTTTAAGAACATGTACTTCCGATTGAGTTTGGTAAGATTCTCTAAGGACTTCACAAATTTTAGGAAGATCAAATGCACTTTCCTTTGCCAGCTTCATTGGAAAATCTACTGAACATTTGGTCGATTTGATCGTGAGTATGCCCCACTAATAAAAAACCAAGTTTGACCTTCTTAAAAACCTCTTTTTCCACTAGCATGCTTAAGTGAGCTATCAACACTTGATTCTTGTTTTTCGAGATGTGTTGTCAAGCTGCACATACAATGTCCTTGGTAATTCTTCTTCCTACTCATTCAAAATCTTTTCGATCACAGTGACTGTGATGTTTGGAATGTTATGTGGATTAGGTAAGTTGATGAAAACTGTGGATGTCACGATACCATTGAAGATAAGTGCTCCAACCACATGTAGCTGCACAAAATTTTCTTCTTTGTTTTTTGGAGCACGCAAAATTTGAAGAAGTAAAGTTTTCTTCTAGTCCATCCCATCAATGACCAATCCCAAGTGTAACATTTAATGGCCTAAAAACTTGTGTGTAGCGGAAATTAGCATGAACATAGTGGGCATTTCATTAGAATAAATTCCTAATGAGAATTACAAGAGTGCTTGGGTGGAGAGAGCAACAAAAAGCATAACACCTAGTTAGATAGCATGAACAATACTTTCAAAAGAGAGAGAAATTAAGCTATTGACAACAGTTGAGGACCGGATCTACATGGAGCCGGTCTCCCCTCCAAAAGGCTTTGTATTATGGTTTCTCCCATCAAGAGAGACATTGTACAATACAATTCTTTGTGTTCCTTCAAGACTAGCTAATGCAATGAAGATGAAAGCTTCATGCACTAAGAAAAACACTTATCAAACACAACATCAATTGTCTCCGGTCTCAGATCCAAGACCTCACACACCTTCGAAGATGGTGAGAGCTAGCAGGGTATGAGAGTAGATTGAGAGGAAGAAGGAGTATTCTTACGAGAAAGATGTACATCTCCTCACATAATCACTCATATTAGAATAGATTAGCTTAGTGATTAGCATGGTGGAGGAGATGAGCATGCATTGAAGCTTGGTTCTTGGTTGGATTTGCATCACAAAGCCAAGAGTTGTTGGTGTAGGCCTCCCTTCTCACAAGCTTGGAGTAGGTGATAAGATTTCCATTAAAGCTTGAGAAGGAGAGAGAGCCTTCTTTTCTTCACACCTGAGATTGTGTGAGTGCGTGTGTGTTAATGCCTTGAAAAAATCAGCCCCCTCTCTCTCTTGGTCGACTCCTGTTGCTATTTTCTCATGCTACAGTCTCATAGGACCTCCCTACGTCTAGCCAATGATAATTAAGCAGTATAAGTGATAGCCTTCTTACACGTGTCCCCCTTTCCCCTTTTGTGAGAGCTTAATGTAATTAATAAATGTAACTAAACTCTCATTGGAGCCCTTTGCCTCCTGTCCAATAGGAATCAGGCAAGCCATTGGGCTGCTGAATGCTCATTGGTCCCCTTGGGAGATTGACCAATAGTCTTCTAGAGAGCTTAATTCTCATTGGTTCTTTTATTAAGTGTTTTAAAATTAATTAAACTAGATTTAATCTAGCCTAATTCTCATTGGTCCACCTCCAAGGCCATCCAATAGGAATTAGGTACACCTTGTGGGCATCTGGGCTAGGGAGCTGACATGTGTCTCTCATTCTCTTTATGTAATGGGAGCTTATGTGTGTGTGTGTGTGAGTTTCTCTCTCATCCCCTACTCCCAAGGCTCGCCCCCTCCTATGTAGGTATTGATAAAGACTTTTTGGGTCACACACAAAGCATCCAATTCCCCCCATGCTTGACCTTTGGACACAACCTTTGAATTTTGGAACCTTAGATTTTAGAAGTCTTAATGGGTTGAACCTTAGGGTCTTTTAATCCCATTGTTGCACATGGCTCTTTTGAAGATGGGGCCCCCTTTGGATCCCTACTGTGGCCGGTCTGCTAACTTAACCAATATTCTAGCTTTTTCTCCCCTGGCACTTCCCCATATTAAATGATCAGTTTAACATGAGAAAATCATTTAGGAGAATTAGATATTGATTATTATGACATTACCTCTCTCTTGAAATCATAGTCGTCCTCGAGTATGGGGTAGAGAAGATAAAGCATATTCATTAGTCCTTTGCTTAGCGGGTAGAGGATCCCTATGTTACCCTACGACATCATTCCACAATGGATGACTAGTCCATTTGGAACGTGAGAGCCTGAGACTGCCGAAAGCATGTCTGCACATTAGTCCTATCAATCTTCCATAGTAGAGTGACAAGCTCTACTTGGTGTTTGGGAGACGTCGTCTCCACAAACTTGATCTAAGCATGCATACTAGTTCATTTTTGTGCACAATAAAGAAAAAGTGAGTCTTATAAGACAAAAATTTTGCTCATTTTTAACATTTTGTACATTTGCTTACTCTTGGGAAGCATTGTAAGCATTGACAAGGTTTAGTTTATCCTTTAATTGTATGCCTTGCATCCATGTAGAATCTTCAAAAGGATAATTCTTAAACTTAATAAGATATCATCGGATAGTCTTACCGCCTCTTCGTACCTTGTCTTCATGTTGGAGAATGGACTCGGGCTATAGCACCTCTTCTTGGTCCTCGATCTCCGGTGGGTCTTCAGTAGTTGGTTCTTGAGGTGGATCTCCTTTGTAAGGTTTTAATAGGCTCACATGGAAAGCATTGTGTATGAGCCAATGATTGGGCAACTTGAGTTGATAGGCCATCTCATTGATTGGCCTAAGAATCTGGAAGCGACCATAGTACCTTTTTGCTAGTTTAGCATAGTACTTTTGGTGTCCCATAGGATTCTTGCCCGTCGTGTGCCTTAATCGAGTCTTGGGAAATTTTAATAAGACCCAATTGTTTTCTTTAAAGGCTTGGGCTCTTCTGTGCTTGTCAGCAACAACCTTTTTCCTTTGTTGTGAGATAGAGATAGCATCCTTAATCTTTTGAAAAGATTCTTGTAGGTCTCGGCTATACTCATCTGCAACAAAGATCTTCCCATGTACCTTGAGTAGCAAGGGACTTTTTGATCTTCTCTCAATTACCTCGAAAGGTGCTTTTCCCGTGGAAGTATGTACAGTGTTATTGTAAGCATACTCCACTAAGGGTAAGTACTTCTCCCATTGAGATCTTTGATCTACTTCCGTTACATAGGATTTTAGTAGATCGAGAATTGCTAGGTTAGCTATTTCACTTTGGCCATCCGTTTGTGGATGATAGGCGGAAGAGAAGTTTAGCCTTGTCCCTAAATTCTCAAAGAGATCCTTCCAAAGCTTACTGGTCATTCTAGGATCTCTACCTGACACTATGGACATTGGCAAGCCATGGTACTTGAAAATTTGTGAAATGACAAGGGTTGCCATTTGATGGGCTTTTATAGTCTTTTTGAGAGGTATAAAATGAGCTTGTTTACTGAACCTGTCAACTATCGTCCATATTCCCATATTCCCATGGATAGACTTGGGCAATCCAAAGATAAAATCCATGGATATGCTCTCCCATGGTGAATTAGGGATTGGCAAGGGCTGAAGCAATCCAGGTTGCTTCCCTCTATCAAATTTTGTCTTTTGGCATACCACACATTTAGAAACATACTCTTGTATGTTCACTTTCATGGTAGGACTATAGAAATATGTTTCAATTCCCTTTAAGGTAGACTGAATCCCTCTATGCCCCGCATAAGGAGGATCATGAGATTCATACATTACTTTCTCACGTAGTGAGTTAGTAACGCATAGTCTATTGCCATAGAGAAGATAAACATCTTGTAAAGTAAATGGTTCTTCTTTCTTCCCTGATTCAAGGGATGAAATCACATCTCTAAAATCGGGATCAATAGCATACTCATCTATCATTGAAGATAGATCATTGTGAGTTGCTATGGAAACTGCATTCACTCTCGGCCGTCTTGAGAGTGCATCAGCTACTTGATTATTCTTGCCAGCAATGTGAGCAATATGAAAATGAAATTGCGAAAGGAAATTTTCCCACCTCATTTGTTTGTCGGAGAGCTTGGTCTGCGTCATGAAGTTCTTAAGACTTTGGTGATCCATTCGTAGAATGAAAGGAGTCCCCAATAAATAGTGCTTACATGAGTCTAAGGCATGTAGATTTGCCGCAGGAGCTCCTTTTCATATATGCATAGAGCTTGCTCAACAGGGTCGAGCCTTCGACTTTCATAGCCTATGGCGTGCCCTTCTCGAAGCCAAACAGCTCCAAGTCAATCACCACAAGCATCACATTGGACCTCAAATGGTTTTGAGAGATCCAGTAGTATAAGCACAGGTTGAAAGATAAGCTTTTCTTTAAGCTTTTCAAAAGCATTGTTCTCCTTAGCAGTCCATGTATACGTAACGCTTTTCTTTGTTAGGTCATGTAATGGTCCCGCAATTTGTGATAACTTTTCTATGAAGCGTATATAGTATGCACACATACCTATAAAGCTTCTTAGTTCATAAAGACTCTTTGGTTTAGGCCATCCTTTTGTTACCTCCAACTTTGATGGATCCATTTGGATGCCATCTTGAGAGATAATGTGAGCTAAATACTAAATCTCTTGCGAGAAAAAATCACTTTTCTTTTTATTAACATAAAGTTCATTCTCTCTTAAAACTTGAAATATTACTTGGAGGTGTTGTTTGTGTTCATCTAATGAATTAGAGTAGATGATAATATCATCAAAGAACACTCCAGTGAAGGTTCGATGAGGCCTGAACAGCTTCTCCATCAAGCGGTTGAAATGTTGCTGGTTCATTGGTCAAGCCAAAAGGCATGACAATGTATTCGTAAAGACCAAATGTGGTATGAAATACGGTCTTTACAATGTCTTGATCAACTATCCTTATTTGGTGATAGACACTTTTTAGGTCAATCCTACTGAAGTAGTTCGATCCTTGTAGCTTATCAAATAGGTCTTCTACCCATGGAACGGGAGACGTATTCTTGATAGTGATCCTATTTAGTGATCTATAGTCGACACACATACGATATGTGCCGTCTTTCTTTTGCACTAATAGCACAGGTGAGCAAAATGGAGATAAGCTAGGCCTAACCATGCCCTTCTCAACTAACTCATGCACTTGCACATAATCTCCTCTTGTTGAGCTTTACAAACTCTATAAGGAGGTTTGTTAGGCGCTGAACTTACTGGAAGAATTTCAATTGCATGGTCATCATTACCTCGTTTAGGAGGTAGCTCACAAGGGATGTCGTCAATAAAGACATCTTGAAACCCTTAAAAAAATTGGATAACTCTAATTCCTTTTGGTTGCTTTTATTTTCTTTTGTTAAATCATTAGGTTCATTTTGAGAATCTTTAACAAAAATCATGTACAGGGAAATAGAGCTCTTTATTGACTTGTTGAAAGCTGGTGTATGTACAATGGGGATAGTGTTACCCATTTCCTTAGCATCTATATACAATGTTGGACGGATACGCCGCGACGGACGTCAGCACAGCGAGAACTCACCTAACATATAATGTCAGCTAAGGGCGGAGCTCGACCCGCAGGCGTGTGGAAGCAAGCATAAGGTGTCAACCTACACTCGACCGACTCCTAACTAATTCCAACGGAGGTCTCTACCAATTTTCTAAGTCACAGCCTTCAAGAGTGCATAAGAGGAAACTTCCTACAATACTTTCTAGAGCCGAACACCCATCAAACAATCTCGAAACACCATAGAACTTGAAGGAGACCCTACTAATACCACTAGGTCTCTCTCCCTAAGGTCTATGAACCAAAATCCCAACCCAAAACAACCGCTGCAGAACACGTAGGATGTCTGGCCGAAATTTGCAGGTCTTCATTTTTGAAATCTAAAGTGCCTAATGTGTACTTCTACTCAATGTGAACGCGTGGATATGCTGCAATGCAAAATCGGACAACGTATACTCACCCAAACACCCGATGAAGCTCGTAGAAGGAGCTCGCAAAACCAGACCGTACGTGTACAATGTAGGTATCGGCGCGTAGCTCTCATCGGGGGCAACATGCTGCACTTCTCCACACTCGATTCCAACCACCGAAGCACACCTAGCGTCAAGATGAAGCTCACACTCTCTCTCTCGTACACAGTACGCTCACTCACAAACTTCAAAACTTGTTTTTAAAATGACAAAAGGTTTTTCATTAAGGTCAAAAAGTGGTATATATACCTTACAATTTCTCAAACCCTAAAGTTCCAAAGTCAACCATCTACTCAATCTAACTATCAAACTGGGATATAATCTGGAAACTGCTGTAAGTCCCAATATTTACAAGGTGAAAAATCACGTTTTCCTTAATGAATGAAATAGTCTTCCAAATAGTTAGATGTCGTGGGGTGTGTCCAGCTTCTAGCACTCCCTCCCTCCTTGCTCATGTCGTCCCCGACATGGCCGTTGATCTGCTTCTTTATCGTATCGTTTCTCGCATCTTTAGCAGAGATTTGTATCTAGCATGCAGGTTTATCATTGTCAGGCCAAAAATGTCAGTGTTTATGGTGAAGAAGCCTGTGTTGAACGCTTCTTCAAAAGCCTGGAGGTGATAGGATGGTAGAAACATTATCCTTTGATTCAACGCATGTATCACCTCCTTGGAAGGCTGAACAGACAGATCATAAGCGCATATGTATGTATCCTGGAAGAATAAGATGGTGTCGGTCACCTGGCCTGGCTTGAAAGTCTCAAACACTGCTAAGAGGGTTCTGCAAATTTTCCTCATCATAATGCATGTAAGGTCAGGTGAGCCATGCAGTGAACAACTTTATGGTGCCCGTTAGGGTTTGCACCATGTATTGGACACTTATTCTCTCACCTGCCTTCAAGCCTGGCAGCTTAGGGTAGTTCAGCCAAGTGGGTTGGCTTCTTTGCAATATTTCCTGCGCCTTCCATGTCCTAATCCTTGGTAGTGGACAAAAGCTGAGGTTGTCTCTGATATTTTTCGGTGCCTCTACCAAGTGGATTAGGTATTGTGGGTACTTTGTAAGCCAGGTTTTCCTCCACTTTGGCTGAGAATCCACAATGAGCTTGACCCCTTCTGATTTTGAGGTATCTGCATTGTAAAGGGGTACGGATGGCTCTTCTCTGATCCGCTTGTTTATGGTAGCTGCTTCATATTTCAGCAATGGATATGGGAGAGAGGGTTGAAGCCACTCGCGCCTAAGGTTGCTGGCGTCGATATTCTGAATAGTCATAGACTTGAAGAACCTCTTCTCCCACTCCAAGGCTTCCCTTGTGGTTTCTCTGAGCTCCACCTCTATTGCTTTATGCAATTTTTCTTCCTCTTCTTGTGTTAGATCCCGTGGCTCTTGAGAGGATCCTTCTAGGATTTCCTCTTGCATAGTCGTGTCCACAGGATCTACCACATTTTCTAGGTCAATTCCCTCATTGGTTGCTGGTCCCGTGCTCTCTGGCTCTCCTCCTTGCTATCCTTTCAACTCCTCAATTTTCCTGAGGAGTTTTTGCTTTTTCGTTTCAGCTTCTTCACCCATATTCACGAGGAGGTCATTAAGTGAGGCGTTTATTCTTTCTGCCTCCTCGAGCTTTCTCTTCATGCTTTCCACTTCCTCTTGAAAGGTTTTTTGGCCCTCTTCCATTCTCTTTTGCATGACTATAGATCCTTCTTCCATCATCAATCTCTTCTTTTTCTCTAGAGTCAGCTCTTTCTGAAGTTCTTGCATTTGCTCTTCATAGAGTTGACTCTTAGTTGTGATTTGAGTCGAGCTAGTAGCTCTGACTCTAGCAGGTGATGCTCGCAGCCTTTGGATGGTCTGATCTTTGACTTTGAGTTGGTCTTTGAGCTCAAGGACCTCATCCTGGCTTGCTTCTTGATCGATCTCTTCTCTTTTCTTGGCGTTTCTCATGGCTTCTACTTCTTTAGATTCTTCTGCCAGCTGTAGTGTCAAGTTATCTCTTTCCTTCTCGGCATCTAGCAGTGACTTGCTGAGTTGCTGACACTCTTCTTCAACTGCTTGCATTCTTTTTGCGGCTGCCTGATTTTCTTCTTCCATTGCCTGGTAGTTTTGTAGTGCCCTTGCTAGGCTGGCCTGTAGCTCTGCTTCCCTCTCCTTTTGCCTTTGGCTTTGTCCTTGCAGAGCATCTACTTCCATTTTAATCTTTACTTCAGTGGCCTTGAGAGCTGTCATCTCTTTCTCTGAAGCCATGGATTGTGCTCTCAACCCTGTTAGCTTTGTCATCACCACGTCCCAGTCGTTGGAGGGCGGGTGCAGGTCCACTGTAAATGTAGCGATTTCCTTCAACTCTACTAGCCTGATGCCTTGCATCTATTCTTTAGGCCCTGTCCTCGCCAAGTCGAATGCGACTGTGGAGGATTCTTCCTTCATATATCCTGCAGCTAGCAGGTCCAAAAATGCATAATAAGAATCTTCTAATTCTTTTTTCTCACTTTGAGGCTTAGACTCTTCTTTCGGCTTCGGCTCTTGTCTCTGCTCTTGCTCACCTGCTTGCTATTCTTCTTGTTTGTCCTGAGCCTCCTTATCTTCTGCTGGAGGGCTGCTAGGAGGTGGTGAGGACGGTGGTGATGGTTGTGGGCTGGGTTTAGGGCTGGCCGGTAGAGATGTTGGCTTGCCCTTTAAATCCCTGTCTGCTTTAGTTTTTCTTTCTCTTTCTCGGCTCTCTTGATCATTGAGCAGTTTTTGCCGTATTTGATGTACTTCCTCCTCTGTGAAAGGGACATGTGGAATGTTCTCTGATGCAGCATCAAGAATCTCAAAATTCTTGATATAGTCTTCAAATCGGTCCCTTTGCACTCTTCTGGACGATCCTGACATATATTCTAGAGAAGGCTTCCAGAGTTCACTTAAATCACCCTTGAGGGCTCTCTCTGCTCGGAAGCTCTCCATCAGCCTCTCTAGTCTTGCCGCTTTCTATGACCTTGTTTCTTTGGCCGGCACTTGAGAAAATTCCTTCTTCCCTTTATTTGGCTCGCGTTGCTCCTCTTGAATTGGCTCTAGCCGTCTTTCAATCTTGTTTCCACCCTTGGTGCTCTTTGCAGCTCATCTTCCTTGTCTTGTTTTAGCCTCAGCCAATCATTCTGAGACGGGGGGTCAGGCCACCTTCCTTTTGCGTCTAGTGCCCCATAAATCACCTTGGTGATTAGTTCCCCTGACACTATATAGGTGGGCTTGTTGTTACCCATCTTTACTAGGTTGTCATGTATATATGCCGCATAGTTGATTATCTTTGGGGTGCCTTTCTTCGTTGCCCAAGTGAATGTAGTGGAAATTGCACGTGACGGCATCCTGTACTTCTGTGGCCTCTTCGTGCACATGTGGAAGTACTGGTTGTGTAACTGGATCATGATTGCACTCTTGGGTTGGCAATGTCTTCAAAGGTGTAATTCCCCTTTTTCTCATGGTACACCTTTACCTCATCCCTTCTTTTTGTTACACTATCCCCCTCGTTGGAGAGGTCTAGTGCATCTGCTACAACCTGCTCAGTGATTTTTATCTCCGTTTCTGGCCTACCTTGTAAATCTGTTACTTTGTCCATTCCATCCTCTTTGATGGTTGTCACAAACTCCCAGACTCTTTTGATGTCCACCCTTGCCGATATTGCTTCAAAGTAATTATGGAGATCAATCTTCTCCAAGTATCCGGCCATCTTGCTTCGTAAGAACTCATTGAGTTCTCGTGGCACCATTGGTAGCTCTATAACATTGCCTTCAGTGTCTTTGAACACTCCTTGGTAGATCTTTAGGTCATTGGAATCTAACAGATCCTCTTGTATCCATGTGCTGGTGGGCTTTAGTGTTCCTTCTGGAATGACGAAGGATTCCACTGCTTCCAGATAATCCTTGATGGTCATTCTTTTCTTCTTTGCCGGTGAATTCGAGGCTGCCATAGATCCTGTTGCACTCAGTAGTCCGAAGCTAGCGTTTTTTCCACATTAGCTACGAAACTGAGTTTTAACTATCCAAATGACTTGAAAATTGAAAATATATCTTAAAAGGAACTTGTGAAGTTGTGCATGTTCTCATAGTGCAAATCTGGCCAAAAATTTTCATCTAGACATCCTACGCGTAGGATGTCTTTTTCATCAGAATTGGTTCATACTTTCCATGCTAGTAGTGTATGGTTCATGGAACATGGCTCTATGCTTGGATTTGAATTTGGGATATCAAAAAGTGGATTTTTGGGCTGATCCAGGATTTAGGTCACAATTTAGGTAGAAAGTCTATCATAGGTAGCAATTGATGTCCAAATGGGTTGAAAATTGGTATATGGGCTTATTGCACCATGGTATTGGCTCCCATGATGACAATCTCTGCACAGAAGGCTAAACTTATGCTGGAGACATCCTACGTGCAGGACGTCTTTTTCATCAAAATGACATGAAACTTGTCCTCTGGGTTATCCTTGGAGTATGGAACTTGGCCATGTTCTTGGATTTGGATTTGGACAAGATTTGATGCTTGTAAGGACGTGTGTGGTGTTTTTGGGCTCAAAAAGTGTATCTAGAAGGTGTTGGGGGTCAAAAATGATTAGAACTACTTTAAACTTGATATATGAGCTCCTGATGATGAGGTGATTAGATCTGGAATGATCAAACATCCCTTGCATGTCAAAAAATTCAAATAGACATCCTACGCGTAGGATGTCTATTTCATCATTTTTTGCTTCTGATCACACAGATTGGTTGTTGATGTGTTGGTGAATGTGTTGTACAAGTTTCATTGGATTTGGACAAGATTTGGTAGGTCTATGGCCCATTACTACCTCTATGCCCTAACTTTGCATTTTTTATGCATATGAGGTCAATTTTGGTCCAAATGTGATGAGACTTGGTGGATAGCTTGTAAATTTCATTCAGAGAATGTGCATGATGAAAACTGTTGGAGTCTGTGCCCAAAATTGCCCTTGAGACATCCTATGCGTAGGATGTCTACTGGTGATTTTTTCATGGATGGTGCTCCTAGTGCTTGTCCTTGGCCCCCCTTAGTCCGTTTTGAGCCTAATTTCAACAAAAAAGTTAAGTGGATAGAGAATAACTCCCTGTGTGGACTTCAAAGCCTCCGAGCCGTTTTCTGACTTTTGGAGTGCTTTTTGGCGATGAAATTTCTTGATGTTGGTCTCCATAGCTTCCCGATCCCTTGGGGATCCTTGCCGTATGGTTTTTGTCATCTTTGGCTTCACCGGAGCTTCATTTGGCAATTTGTCGCTTTAGAAGCACCCGTGGTTGCGTTTACATACCTTCGATGATTTGTGGTGGTCTACCACCATAGGACTTGGTTGTTGATGGTCTAGGAAAGCCGCTCGTGAAGTTTGGTGGCAAACGGGCTTGCGGTTTGGTCGCAAGAGCAATTTGAAGCTTTGTGTGTCTGATGCCGTTTCTGAAGTTTAGTGCTGCTTCGGGTCACTTTTTGGTCATGAGGGTCATATAGACTTGTCGAGCATGTCGAGATGCTCCTACCCATGAATTTTGGTAGCATTTGGTCGTCGTTTCGCCGATTTCCCATTTGGTGGCTTCTTGCGGGTTTCTGGGAATTAGGGTTTTTTTCGATGGTTTCCTACTGCCTTTGGACATCTAGGACTAGTCTCCTAAGCTAGGGTAAGCTGCCAATGAAGTCTTGTTGCTTTCGGGTTAGCCGTTAGGTCACCGTCTCTACTTTAGGTCTCTACCGCCCGCTTTGTGTGTGACCCCTACGCTAGTTTTCGCGACATAATGACAAACATGCGCGAAAAGCTCAAGGTGGTGAGCCTACCTCTCATGTCTGGATCTCGTCGGGTAGTCGTGCGCGTCGTAGAAGCTGTTGGAAGGTCGGTCCGCTCTAGGTGGCAGAAGCTCTCTCCACAAAGTCAATAGTGAGAATGAGCTTAAAATGAGGTGAAAAATTCTTATAATGGAGGTCCCCGAAACACTTTTCACGAAATTTGACATGTACTCCTATCTTCTTGCGAGATGCGGTTTAGGCTCAAAAAATTCTTGATTTGGACTCTATTTGCTCTGTTTACCAGAAATTTGGCATTTCGGTCAAAACCTGGCCAAAACACGCTTTCCGCTCCAGTCTCATAATTGCACCCCCACTGTACCATAGGTTGCCCTATAGTCACTGGTCATCCCCATATTTTTGTTTTTCATTACGATTGTTTTTCACCTGCTTTTTGTATTTTTGAAGTTTTTTGGCCAAAAATTAGCAAAATTAAAAGAAAAATAGCAAATCAAACCCAGAAAATTCCCAAAAATCATAATAAATCACAAACATCACCGCAAAACATTATATACACTCACCTGCAATTTTTATGGCCGAATTTCTCCGTTTTACCAATATTTTTTCCGAAAAATGGCTATTTCTACTTATATACACACACCTAGGGGCTTGATTTGGCGTTTGGCCCCATATACCTATAGATACATGATGTATAAGGGCATCTATACTTGGGTTACTCTAGAAAATTTTGCAATCAAACAACAACCCTTAAAATAGTCAAAAATCATGCCCTTTTTTGTTGTTTCCGTTATTGGTTCCGCATTTGAGAATGCCTCCCCTCCTCCTAGCCGGAGTCCTCGTGGACGACAAGGTATTGCCTCGGAGTATGTGCCGTGCATAGGTTGAGAAAATTATGCTAATGCTTGGCCGATTGATGTGGCCCTATTTTATGCATACTCGGTCAATGCATGGAAAAATTAATGCTGTGCAAGAGAAGGGAATAAGCAAGATGCTTATTGGCCTTTATCGACGAGGTTTCTTGCTTTCTTTGCAAGTTACAGTTGTAACTCTACTGCTCTTTGTTTAATTGTCTTTTTTGCAAAAGGCAATTGCTTTGCTGAAACTGTTGCTAGAGCTGTAGCTGTTTCTAAGGAGAGAATTGGCTAGGCCGGAATGGCTATGGGACGCATTGCCTTTGCTTTCCATTGGTATTTTGTTGCTGCCGGTTTTTGTAGATGGTTTGGCACTTTCTTGTTTGCCACTGGTTTGTTGTTGATTGGCATCCACATAAGTCGGTTTTCCTTTTTGAAATGCAGCTGTCTGCCTTCCGTTGTTGCTTATACTGAAGGGAGTTCCTTTTGCTTTTGCTTTGGTATCCAAATGCGAGTGACATTTGGGTTATGGAAAAGCATTTTCTTTGGGATCCATATCTGTCGTATGCCCTTGGTTTGTGGTTGAACCATCTGCTTTGTTGGAATTCTGTTGTTCCATTGTTGTTTGTCTGCCATGGCATTTCTATCCTTTCGCATCCATACTTGTTTCCCTTGTGTTGGTAACCTAGAACTTTGAATTGCGTCCGGTGACTTCATATGTCTGTAATTAGCATGGTTGGATTTTACCTGATTGTTGGTCTCAGGTATCATGTTGTTCTTTGATGGAATTTGTGCTTTTGGCTTTGTTTCCAGTGATTGCATGGCTTGCAGCTGATCATTCTGGTATTGCTGAGCAAAGGATATCACCTGTTTTTCATGTTCATGCTGAATTTTGACTGCCTTTGCATTCCAATCTATCTGCACATTGTACTCTTTTTGCCAAGGTTGCCCCAACATCATTGGGTGTTGTGTGCTTTCATTCTCCACCACATAGAATTTGTGTGGGTAAATATATTGATGTATCTGTACATGCAATATAGTCCATCCCAATGTTTTCAACGGGTGTGATGTGCTACTTTCCAGCACTTGAGGAGTAGGATGAAGTTGACCTGTGAATTTGAGCTGTTGGTATAATCCGTAAGAGATCAAATTTGCTTGAGCTCCCGAATCAAGCAATGCTGTCGATTCAACTTGATTGCTACCCAATTTGACTGCAATTATTGGCTCCACTATTTCTTCATCCAACTTTGTTAGTTGAATGGCATTGATTCGCAATGGTGGTCCACTTTGTTGTTGTTGTCGCAGAAGTCTTTTTTTTGCAATGCGTTCTTGTGCTTCTGCTTGAGCTTCCTCTCGTACTCTCTGTTTTTCCTTCATTCTTTGTTTTCCTTGATGAATTTGTTAAAGCGTCTCCCATGTGAGTGGTAGATGATACCTCCTCAGTCGACATCCACTAATCCAGTTTGGCATTTCTTCACCTGCTAATGTAGCAAGCTGGACAGCTCCACTTTGTGATAGATCACTTATCACAAATGGTCCCATCCCTCGCTTTTTAAGTTTCTTGGCATGTTGCTTCAAGGTATAAACAAGTACGTAATCACCTGTTTTGAACTCTTTAGAGCGCACATGTTTGTCAAAATTTTCTTTTTGTCTTCTCTTTTTAGCATAGATTGAAGCCACAACTCGTAAGCGGAGTTCATCTAGCTTTTCAAGATCATCTATTCTTGAAGAGAGCTCATGCCCTGTCCATTCTAAGCTTTTTGCTACTCGTAGAGTTGGAATTAAAAACTCTATGGGTAGTATAGCATTTAGGCCAAACACCATATTGTATGGTGCTATTCCGATTGATGTTTTGTAAGCTACCCTGTATGCCCATAGTGTTGAGTGTAGCTACTGATCCCAATCTGTTCTTGATTCTAACACTATTTTAGTGAGAACCGTGCATAGTGTTTTATTTGTGGCCTCAACTTGCCCATTGGCCTGTGGATGGTATGGTGCAGATTTCCTATGTATGACCATGAATTCCTCTAGCAGATATTCAATGACTTCATTGAGAAAATGTGTCCCACGATCACTGAAAATTTTATTGCTAACGCGTAACGTACAAAAACATTCTCATACAAAAATTGTGCCGTGGTGCGTACATCAGCTTTTTGTGTTGCCTTGGCTTCGGCCCATTTTGTGAGATAGTCCGTAGCCACTATGATATATTGGGTGTGGGTGTGATATGCAGGGGGTGATATAGGTCCCACAAAATCAATGCCCCATTTTGCAAATGCTCTTGCTCCCATCATTGGCCTTAACGGAATCTCATCTCTTTTTATTGGCATCTTGGTCCGTTGACATGCGTCACAACGCTTTACAAACTCTTCAGCATCCATGTGCAATGTAGGCCACCAAATTCCTGCGGTTAAGACAATTTTTGTCATCTTATCGCCCGAAAAATGGCCTCCACTTATTCCGCTATGTGCGTGCTCTAGAATCAGCAGAGGTAGTTCCCAATTAACTGAAAGTCACGAGCTCCAGCTCTATAGCTTTTTTCCTTGCTCTTGTGATGTTCTCGGGGAAAATCCTGGTGGTTAAGAAGTCAATGATATATTGACTCCATGCAGGTGCTATGTTTACCTGAAACAAAGTTGCGTGATCCACTGGTCGTTTGACACTACATATAGTACAATTGGTAACATGAGAATGTGTGTCCGCATACATATTTGGCCAATAAACCCCTAACTGTTTCAGTCTCTGGTGTGTTTTCGCTATTGAACAATAAAATGCACAATCCTGGACATGTGCCTCTTCAAGGTAGCACTTGAATTCTTTCGAATCTATACATAATCGTAGGATTAGGTCTGATCCAAGATGATACAGCCGTCCTATTATCAACTGGAAGTTTTTTGTTCGTCGAATTGTTTGTTGTTTGGATCTGTATTCCGTATTATCAAACTCACTTCCAAAGGAAAGAATGCTAACAATTTCCTGAGACCATTCGGGTACCATTTCAATATTGAAAAGATAAGCATCTGGTATGTCATCATCTACTCCTTCTGGAGCTTCCCCATTGTGTATCCTTGAAAGATGATCCGCTCGTAGATGGGTTTTACCCTTTTTGACCACCACTGTAATATAATAAACCAGCGTACAATTCTCCCTGTATTGCACGGTTTATTTACCAGATACAAAAGAGCTTGATGATCTGTGAAAAACACAAATTTATTTATAATGCCCAAATTTCTTTACAGCATAAATCATTCCTAACCCTTTCTGCTCGGTGGTTGTGTAGTTTTTTTCTACACTGTTTAACTGTCGGCTCGCATAGCAAACCGGAAAATCCATTGTTCCGTCTCCAGGTTGAGCCAAAATACTTCCAATGGCATATGCAGAAGCATCAATGTGAACATGGAATATATTTTCCCAATCTGGTGCCTTCAGTACAGGTGCTGATATAAGGTTTTCCTTCAGCTTTTGGAATGAAGTTTCACACTCCTCGGTCCACTCGAAATTGACTAGCAAACGATACAGAGGTTGTGCGATAACCGCATACATGTATATGAATCTTTGATAATATCCACATTGTCCCATGAAGGATTGCACTTGTTTCGCATTACTAGGCCTGGGTAGGTCTACAATGACTTTGACTTTGTCTAGGTCTGTGGGTATGCCATTTCTTGAGACAATGTGTCCTAAGATGCGGCCTTGCTTAACCATGAATACACACTTTTCCAGGTTAAGACAGATTCGATATATCCTGCATTTTTCAAAGACCTTTTGCAAATGGTCGATATGCTCCTCTCGTAGAAGAGAGTGTACACAAAGATCATCCATGTAAATTTCTAAGAATATTCCTTGAATGCTTGAGTCATTAACCTCTGGAAAGTGGCTGGGGCATTAGTTAAGCCAAATGGCATAACATGATACGCATAAATCCCCCATTCTGTGGCAAACACTGTTTTGTGTTGATCCTCCCTTGCTATTGCCAGTTGGTTGTATCCTGAAAACCCATCTAGAAAGGAATAAGCCCGTCTCCCGGCCACTCGCTCAAGCACATGTTCTGTGATTGGTAAGGGATAATTATCCCTTATGGTGGCTGCATTTACCTTTTTAAGGTTTACACACACTCGTAGTTTTCCGTTATTTTTGGGAACTACCACAATGGGTGACACCCAATCTGTATGTTCAATTTCATAGATGAATTCAACTTCTATCATTTTATCAATCTCCTCTTTGATTCGTTTAGCAAATGTGTCATTATATGTATAAGGACGTTGTTTGCTAGGTTTTGCATCCGATTTCAAAAGAATTGTATGTTAGCATATCGATGGATCAACTCCTTTGAGGTCTTTTTAGGACCAAGCAAATACATCTTTATACTTCTTGAGAAGTTGTGTTAGCCGTTCTTCCTCTTCAGGCTCTAAATCGTTAGCTATATAGACCGGCTGAGGCTTTTCACCTTGTTCTGCAAGGTCTATCCTTTTTGCATTTTCTGGCCCATCGTAAGATTCTTGGTTGGTTCTTTCCCTGAATGGTGGTGTCATGATGATTTTTTTGTCTTGGATAGTAAATTTTTGATAGTGTGATGGTACATTCATGTTTTCCTTTTCAGACTCCCCTTTACCATCACTATCTTCTTCAGTAGTCCATATATCTCTCAAAGATCGTTTCAGTTCTTGGTATTTCTGTTTACGCTCCAGTTTGGTCCACTCTTGGTCTTTTGTTGTTTCTTTTTTTTATTTTTGAGAATTTTGTGATTTTGTTTTGGTTTTAGCTTTTCGTACCTATTTTATTTCCTCTCACGTTCTTTCTTTTCGATCTTTTGAGAATCTTCCTGATATTTGATCTTTTACACAATCCTCTGCTTTTACAAGCATCAAATAGTGAGTTTTACCTTTTATCTTGGGCATCACGTTCTCTCTCGCTTTGTTTTCTGCCCGTCTCCTCCTATAGCGTTCTTGGCGTCTAGGGTGTTGATTAGCAAAATCATAAAACTTGATATTATCGGTTTCATTTCCACGCTCACTTGAGGTGTCTGAACACTCATTATCTGCATCATCATTTACTTCCAAATGTTCAGAGGAGTTGTAAAAATGTTCTTGTTCTGGTGGTTCTACTGTCTCTTTTTCTCCTGGTATAACGCTTACCATGTAATAGGGTAGCACATCATAGCCATCCTTATCAAAAAAAATTGTTGTTGGACTATCTGTAATGGTACAGACATCCAATGTTGCTAGTATGTGTTCCCATTTGAGAGGTTCCAAGGCATCTTCAGGGAAAGGTTTAGGAATATACTCTTTGTCCCCATTTTCTCTTTCTAAGACGCATTCCTCTCTTCTTAAGCTTCCACAATGTGAAGCTCCGCACATCCATAGCTCTTTTGGTTGCCCTAACCATGCTGGGAGTTTTGATCCTACTACTGTAGCTGTAACTATGGTCTTTTAGGTATATTTTAGTTGTTGTCTCGCCATGTCAGAGGTATATGTGGTCATAACGCCGATCTTGGACCCTTCAATTGTCGCATGAATGGTCATCCCAAGATGATCTCATAATTGTTCTTTTTGTCGAAATCGACTATTGCAAATGTATGCTCATACTCGATTGCGCACGAAGTGACAATCACTTTCTCTAAGAGTCCTAGAGGCTTCTCCATGAACCCATCTGCCAATTGCAGTTTCATTTTGGTAGCCCTCAAAGCTGGTTTTCCCCATTTTTTCAAGATTTCCTTGGTGGCAATAGCAACTCTCGCTCCAATGTCAAGAATAGCTTTGGAAACTACTCCTTGGAATTCTACTGGTAGCATGGTGTTCCCATCTTCCCCTTCGCAGTAATGTCCAACCTTGTTCAATGGTACTGGCCTAGTGTTTAGTTGAGGCTTGTCCAACTCTCTGATCCCTTCCTGTAGCTTCAAGGTGGGGTCTTTCACTCCAAAATTTTTTAGGCATTTACCTACTGTGGTCCACATGTTTGGTCGTAACCTTAGGAGTTTTGCCAAGGTGATTGTGCATGCCACCGGGGTGGACAACAACTCAATCAATCCTTGCGAATCCATCAGTTTGTTAGAGGAAAGTCTTTGAGATGGGATTGCTCTCACCTCCACTTTGGCTTCATACTCTCCTAGGTAAGAGGGTAAAGTTCTCAGCGAGTCTGGTTGGCTGTACCCCGAACTAATTGATCCTTGGTCTCCTCCTTGTGAATGTATCTCAAAGTTCATTTGCGATCTTGCCTCAAATTATTCAATAGGAGGTAAGGTTACATTCTTTTCTTTTCTCGCGCTCTTCAGGTGATTACTCATCCTATTAGCCTCGTTGGCCTCACGAATTTGCTTCCACAGATCATCTAGACCGTTGCAGTGCTTACCCATTTCTACCAAGATTTTAGGCTGGAACCCGTCACTTGTGCCATCTGTTGATTTGGCACTATGATAGGCTCTCCTCTAGACTCATAGACATTAGTGAGTCCTTCCTTTGTTTCTACATGTTTCTCTAAAGATGGTTGGATAGGGGTTGGAGCTGGTGCCTCATGCCAATTTACAGGTTTACCTAGCGGGTCTTCCATCAATGATTGAGCTGTTTCGATCATCTTTTTACACATATCCATCCTCTGTTTTCTATTTTTGCATATGGATAAGTCATCCACCTTTGCTCCTGGGTTTGGTTCTTTTTAAGTCTAGCTTCATAAGCTTTTAGAAGTGTATCCAACCACTCATTTACCTTGTTAGCCAGTATAGATCCTCCTGATCCTACACTTTTGGGCTCTGCTATTTTCTTGGGTGCTATAGTTGCCGTGGTGTGTGAGCTTAAGCTAGCTAGATCCTCTAACCGCTCTAATCTCTCCTTTGTATGTTTTAACTCCTCGGATAGAGATGTTTTCTCTCATTCATTCCTGGTTTTCCTACGCGCCTTTCTAGCTTTCCAAGTGCTTCTCTGATTTTTCGTTTCTGAACTTTGGGCATTGGTTTTTGGTTCTTCAACTATGGGTTTGTTCGTCCTTCTTTGAGCTTGGGCTCGTATTACCGCCTGGATGGGTATGATTGTTTCATTTTCCGATCCTCCACTGGAAGGTACTGTTTCTAGCATGTTCAAGGTGGTTTTTGCTCCTTTGCTCGGGTTTTTAGGGCAATCGGGAATCAAATGAGTAATCCCACATTCTGGGCAATACGCATTGACTCTAATGATTTCATCATGAGGACAATCTCTAAGCCAATGGTCTCTACCACACTTGTAGTTGTTGAGCTTATATGTGAAGCTACTCAATATATGGCTTCTCTATATATGGCACCCAGGTCCCCTCTATATATACATCATCTCATGTGTGTATTCTACACACTTTGGGGTTCTACTTCTGTGTTCTCTCCTTCTCTCAACATGGTATCAGAGCAGTACGTTTTTGTTTTTGATTTTTCTCATGATCAAAATCGATTTTGCAGAAACTACTCGCGAAAGGGATCGGAATCGATGTGGTCTACAACTTTGCAGAAGGAAGTTTCTTCAAATTCTGCACCGATTTTGAGTTATCGTTCACGGACTGCGTACATACCTGAAAAACAGCTTTCGCGTTTTGTTTTTGATTTTTCTGCTAATTGGAAACGATTTTGCAGAAACTACTCGCATGGGAGACCGGAATCGATGTGGTCTACAACTTTGCAGAAGGAAGTTTTTTCAAATTCTGCACCGATTTTGAGTTATCGTTCGCGGACTGCGTACATATCTAAAAAGCAACTTCCACTTTTTGTTTTTGACTTTTCTGCTAATTGGAAACGATTTTGCAGAAACTACCCGCGCAAGAGACTGGAATCGATGTGGTCTACAACTTTGCAGAAGGAAGTGTTTTCAAATTCTGCACCGATTTTGAGTTATCGTTCGCGGACTGCGTACATACCTGAAAAGCAACTTTCGTTTTTTGTTTTTGATTTTTTTTTGCTAATTGAAATCGATTTTGCAGAAACTACCCGCTGAAGAGACCGGAATGGATGTGTTCTACAACTTTGCAGAAGGAAGTGTTTTCAAATTCTGCACCGATTTTGAGTTATCGTTCGCGGACTGCGTACATACATAAAAAGCAATTTCCGTTTTTTTGTTTTTTATTTTTCTGCTTATTGAAAACGATTTTGCAGAAACTACCCGCGTGAGAGACCGGAATCGATGTGTTCTACAACTTTGCAGAAGAAACTACCCGCTATGGGAGACCGGAATCGATGTGGTCTATAACTTTGCAGAAGGAAGTTTCTCTAAATTCTGCACCGATTTTGGGTTATCGTCTCGGACTGCGAATATGTTTGAAAATCAAAATTTTACTTTTTGCTTTTGATTTTTCTCATAATTGAAAACTTCTCAATTATATTTTTCTTCATCAATCATATATTTGTTACTGACGTAACTTTGCTGCAGAAGCCAGTTACACATCGTTCCGATTCAGTCGAGCCGTTGATAATCGTCCAAATTCTATCGAGCTACTGTTGGTACATGATCTTTTGTTATATGATATACTCGTTCATTGATTCTCGTATAATTATTCTTTTAGAGATATAGTTTACGTCGTTTTATTGATAATTTCTCATTGATACCATAGTGATTTTGATGGTACCATGATGATGTTTTGTTAATACTTTGGTCATGGTGATTTTCGTTGATACCATGATGATATGTCATTGATACCATGGTTATTCTCGGTGGTGCCATGATGATATTTCATTGATACCATGGTTATTCTCGGTGATGCCATGATGATGTTTCGTTGATACCATGGTTATTCTCGGTGATGCCATGATGTTGTTTCGTTGATTCCATGGTGATTTTTGTTGATACCATGATGATGTTTTGTTGATACCATGGTTATTCTCGGTGATACCATGATGTTGTTTCGTTGATACCATGGTTATTCTCGGTGATGCCATGATGATGTTTCGTTGATACCATGGTTATTCTCGGTGATGCCATAATGTTGTTTCGTTGATACAATGATTATTCTCGGTGATATCATGATGCTTTTCGTTGATACCATGGTCATTTATTCATTTTTATTGATATAATGATGATATTTTGTTAATACTTTGATGGTATTCATTGATCACTACATTGATAAATGTTGTTTTATGTAGTATATACACATATCATTTGTATCACGTAATCACACATTTTGTACTTTTACGTTTATACTTTATGTACCATATGTTGTCGTGCGTATATATGTCGTCAAAAGAGTGGCATCGCGAACCATCTCTTATGGCATTATGAACGTAATTATTTCATTAACGATGCTAATAATTTTCATTACATGTTCTTTTTGGAGTCTATGATCTATGTAGGATTGATCAAAGAATTGATTTTATGAAGACAAACTTGGTGACAATAAAAGATTTATGAAGATATGTTTGGTGATGCCATATTGATGACAACATGAAGACATGTTTGGTGATGCGATATTGATGACAAGCTACACAGCAGATTCACGGAGACACTTTTGATTACAAGCTAATCGATAGCTTTTATACCTCTTTATTGAACCTTTGTATTCATTATGGTATTTGATAGGATAGGAGTAATGTAACTCCTCATAAAACATTCATTGTAAAAGGAGTGATGTAGCTCCTCGTAAACATTTGTATATTTAATGATTTTTATAATATAACGGTGGGTGTATATAGAGCTGTGGGTTTTTCCCTTGATCCCCCAAGGGTTTTTTCATCCACAGTTAGGGACCCTTATTTGAGCGGGGGTGTTGAGCTTATATGTGAAGCTACTCAATATATGGCTTCTCTATATATGGCACCCAGGTCCCCTCTATATATACATCATCTCATGTGTGTATTCTACACACTTTGGGGTTCTACTTCTGTGTTCTCTCCTTCTCTCAACAGTAGTAGGGTCCCTTGGGTTGTTGAGGTGCTCCTTGAGCTCCTCTTTGTTGGTAAGCATGTCTCTGTCCGCCCATGCCTCCATTTGCTATGAACAACAATGCTCGTTCATCTAAGCTATATCTTCCTTCTCTTGCTGCCTGTGTAGCAGTTGGTGGTCCTGTATTTCCTATCATACTCCATGGTTCTGGTGTCGAGGGTTCTTCCGGTGGATAATAGATAGGGTTTGACGCATATCCATTGGGATCTTCATAATATGCATGCATAGGTACCAAAGCCTTATCCTCTGATTCAGTTACTGTTGGTGTGTATCTTATACCAGCTGGTCGTAATCCTGGTAGGGGGGTGGTTGTTGCCCAACACCGGTAATGAGTTCTTTCTACACTCCCTTTCCAGGCTTTGCCTTTTTATCTACTCATCTTTCTAACACAAAAACCTTACCTTTCCAGTGGTAAGGATCTCTCAAGCTTGAATAACATTCAAATTCCATGGTTTGTCATTTGGATAATAGCACACCACTTGGGCTGTTTAGGGGGGG